>NW_004524896.1:482625-484535 GCF_000260255.1 Octodon degus
TGTCTGCCTAAGCAGGTGCTTTAATCCACTGAGCTATGTGGCTGGGGCTCTTTTTAAAATTTAATTTCTGGGATGCTGTTTGTACATTGCCTGTGATGTGTTGCTTTATTGCTAGTATTTAGAACCCCTTAGAAAATGAGCACTCCAAGTTATCCTCCAGGTGTACCTGGTTTTTGGGTTTTAAGGCTGTTGGAAGATTCTACATCTTCAGTTTACTGGGGATGAGAAGTGGCTGCCTATTTGACTCAGTCCCTGGTCCTTTGGCCTGGGCCCTCAGCTTTTTTTTTTTATGACCTTTAGGCAATCTCAGTCTTGTTGTACCAGGAAGAGCAACTGGTTAGAACATGATGTCACTTGGGCTAAAGTGGTACGATCAGCAGTAAACACAGCATCAAGCACACCCAAGCAGATTACACCGTGGTAACCTTTAGTTTGCAGCCTGTAACTGTAAGAACTAGGTTGTGGTTCTATAACTAAATCTAAGACAAACCAGGAAATTTTATGTGATAAATAATCCCTCAACATGTCAATTTTACCTTTGGGGAAAACAGTTTTAAAAAGGTTAGGAGGGAAACAGAGAAATAGCAGAGAGGAAGGGGCTAAAAGCAAGGCTGAAAGAAACCAAAACAAGTCGGGGGACAAAGTGAGATCGATCATGCAGACTTTGGGAAGCTGGTGTTGAAGACAGGAAGGAGAGAGGCTAAGGAAGAAATAAAAGAAAGAACAGAACAGAACAACACCCAGAAAAAACCTAAAAACCACATTCATACTCATATAAAAACAAAGTCAAACAATGAAGAGAAAAAACAAACAAGAAAAGAGAGAGAGAAAAAAAATGTCTACTTCAAGGTTTGTCTCTGCTGTCACTGGCAGAGAATGCAGGAGAGAGTCCAGATCCATGTTGATTCACCCGAGCACCCAGCAGTAGCTTTGTGGGGGTGAAGCCGACAATCTCAGCGACGCTCCCCCTTTATTTTCCCTGACCTTCAGGCTGGTTTGGGGCCAGGAGGCTGAGACCTGACCCACTGAGCCTACAGCAGTCTGGGTGCCTTCTGCGGGCTTGAACTGAGCCGGGACCTGCCAGATGCACCCACAGTTATTCTGAGTCCCAGCTCTGTTGGCCCCTCTCCAAGATGGGTCGCTGCCAGTTGGCCTGTCCCCTGGACATCGAGTCTCGCGGGACTCACTGCCAGCCAGCACAGTCCTCCACGTGCACGTCCCCTTGCACCGCTGCGTCCTTGCTTGGAGGCCTCTGGGGTGGCCACGCACCGCCTTGTGTCTGATTCTCCCATGCGGTGAAGCCTGGCTCAGGGAGAAGCTGCAGCTGATGCGCTCACCTGTGGCTGAGTCTCTTTCTTCTCTCTCTCTCTGTGGGCTTCGGCTCTTAATCCAGATCCTTCCTGGATCTAGGGGACCCACATCTCCCCTCCTGTTCTTCTCATTGCTATATTCCAGTATCTAGAAAGCAAGTCTTAGGGAAAGCTGCTTACCACTCCAGCATTGTCCCAGAAGTCCAGTTGAAATTTGGCACCCAGTACTGAGAGATCTTCTATTCCTCGGAACTGGGGGTTCACGCCAAGGCCTTCGTACTTAGCTACATCCACAGCCCTTGCTTGATTTTGGGTTTTTTTGTGTGTATTTGTAGAGAACATTTTGCTAAATGCCCCCAGCAGGAATTGAACTTTTGATCCTCCTCACTCAGCCTCCTAGAGTTCTGGGATTAGGGGACACAGCTCTACCCTTGGCTGTTAGTCTCCCCTTTCCTAGGGATCGGTGTGGAGTGCTTGAGAACAGATAGGAGGATGTGACAGGTTCTGTGACAGCCACATAAAAATGTGGAAACCCCCAGCTGAAATGGGTCATGTCAGGGTATAACATGTTGTGTGACAGGCGTAAAACCCTTCCACGTC
>NW_004524896.1:484700-485941 GCF_000260255.1 Octodon degus
TGCTGCCACATTGCATGGTGCAGGTGCAGCTTCCTAAGTCCCTCTCTTGCCTCCAGGAGTTGGGGAAGGGCAGGAAAATGTGCAGTGGGAGCTGGGAAAATGAACCTGATGTGCCCTCTGTCCTGGTCCTTAGCCCCCAACCCAGTGAGGTGCCTGCGGGTGGAAGCTCAGACCAACAGCTCCATCAGCCTGCGCTGGGAGGTGCCCCAGGACCCAAGCTCCCAGAACCTCACCTACTGGGTCCTGTGGACTGGAGACGGGGATGATGGAGACACCCATAAGACCACAGACACCAGTGTCACCGTGGAGGGACTGCGTCCTGGGTCTTCATATGCATTTTCTGTGTGGGTGGAGAAAGATGGAGTCAATAGCACCAGGGAGACTCTCCAGGCTGCTACAGGTGAGGAGAGCTGCTGTTGTCCACTTTCATTTTTACAGAGATTGGTAAGGCTGGTGCAGGGCAGATAGGACCGTGGGGCAGGTTCTTGAGCCAAGAGAGATACGATGGAAGCTGCGCCTGTGAACTTCATTTTCAGCCAGCTATGGCAAAATAACAGAAGAGGAGCAGGCGAAGGGACTCATCAAGAGGGAGGTCATGTAGTTCAGCTGAGCCAAACACCATCACAGCAGCATGTGGTCAGTAGAGTAACATCAGTGAGCCCTCGCAGCTTAAAATGCATCCTGCGCGTTCATGCCTGAGTGCAGCTGACGCACGAGGTGCGCCTCAGTGGAGGGAGCCCCGTCTCCGGGGCTCCAGGATGCCTGCGACCTGTGCTGCTGTATTGCCTGAGGTGGTTCTGAGTCACCTCACGTTGCCCACTGTGTCCTGGGTAAGGAAAGGCAGGAACCCGTGAGTCCCACAAGCACAGCTGGTCTCCCCTCTGTCCCTGTACTCAGTGCCCAACCCAGTGAGGAGCCTGCGGGTGGAAGCTCAGAAGAACAGTTCCATCAGCCTGCGCTGGGAGGAGCCCCAGGGCTCGGCCTCCCAGAACCTCACCTACCGGGTCCTGTGGACTGGAGATGTAGATGGTGGAGACACCCAGAAGACCACAGACACCAGTGTCACTGTGGAGGGACTGCATTCTGGGTCTTCATATGCGTTTTCTGTGTGGGTGGAGAAAGAAGGAGTCAGTGGCACCAGGGAGACTCTCCAGGCTGCTACAGGTGAGGGCAGAACCCGTTTAAACTGCTTTGTCTTCTGTCTCTGTTTTTCTTTGTTTCCTTTCCTTCTCTGTCTCTGT
>NW_004524896.1:487096-488262 GCF_000260255.1 Octodon degus
GCTGCTGTTTTATTTTTATTTTTATTTATGGGCACAGTATAGGTTGTGAACAGGCAGGAGAATGTGGCCGGCTGTAAGATTCAATAAAATATGTGGAAACCACACCTGCATGCATCTCTATACAAATAAGGAAAGGAAAGAGGTCAGATGAGTCATCATGAGGAATTTTGTACAGCTCATTGGTGTCAAGTTACATATATTTGTCACTTAATGACTTAGCTATGGAACAGCTTTTTCAACTTATGACCAAGGCACACCTTTGGGCCTGTGAGCTGCCTTTTTCTCTTGTATGGTTCTGTACATCTTGGAGAAGGAGCCTCCAGCTCCCTCCTTACAGTACGCCCTGTTTACACGGTCCTGTAGCACTGCTGGTTGTAGTGCTCGGCATCCCACTGTAGGACACACGCAGTGCTGCGCTGGGTCCTGCAAATGAAACGGAAGGCTCCAAGTTGGAGCCCCTTGGCCCACGTCTCTGTTCCAAGTGCTGTGATGTGCACACTGTACTCAGTTCCTCATCAGTGACGAACTCTGGGAGAGACCTCCATGCAGTAATGGAACGAGGCTGTTCAAGGTGGAAGGCCTGCGGTATCCTCACCACGTGGAAACTAGGGAACGTGAGCCATGATTCGCGAGATTAGGCTCTTCGATTTTCTGCTCAGGGATTGAACTCTAGGTCACGTGCAGGCCTGGATAGTGCTCTACTGCTGCGTTTGCTCCCAGCTGTGTGTTTGACATTGGGAATTTTACTCCAGTTGTCCCCCATTCCTTGTGTGTACTGTTCTCTT
This sequence comes from Octodon degus, assembly GCF_000260255.1. NCBI lineage: Eukaryota > Metazoa > Chordata > Mammalia > Rodentia > Octodontidae > Octodon > Octodon degus. The sequence goes on from NW_004524896.1 coordinate 487,882, forward strand.
CATGGGCCTTAGTGGAAGCAGCCCCATCTCCAGGGTCCCAGGACACCATGGGATCTGTTCTGCTCTATTGCCTCATGCAGATCTGAGGCACCTTGCCTCCCGCACTGTGTCCTAGGTAAGGAAACACAGGTACACGTGAGTCCTTCAAGCATAACTGATGTGCCCTTTGTCCCTGTGCTTAGCGCCCAACCCAGTGAGGAGCCTGCGGGTGGAAGCTCAGACCAACAGCTCCATCAGCCTGCGCTGGGAGGAGCCCCAGGACTCGGCCTCCCAGAACCTCACCTACTGGGTCCAGTGGACTGGAGACGGAGATGATGGAGACACCCAAAAGACCACAGACACCAGTGTCACCGTGGAGGGACTGCGTCCTGGGTCTTCATA
>NW_004524896.1:488959-489783 GCF_000260255.1 Octodon degus
CTGCGTCCTGGGTCTTCATATGCATTTTCTGTGTGGGTGGAGAAAGATGGATTCAATAGCACCAGGGAGACTCTCCAGGCTGCTACAGGTAAGGGCAGGTGCTGTTTAAACTGATTTGTTATGTGTCCTTTTTTTTTCTTTTCTTTTCTTTTCTTTTCTTTTCTTTTCTTTTCTTTTCTTTTCTTTTCTTTTCTCTTTCTTTCTTTCTTTCTTTCTTTCTTCTTTCTTTCTTTCCTTCTTTCTTTCTCTCATATTGATATATGGTGTTTGAGAACAGATAGGAATGCATGGCATCTTCTGTCATTGAATAGAAAGTGAGAGGAAACTGCATTGTAAATTTCATTTTTTTTTTTTTTTTTTACCAGCAACATGAAGTTATAGTAAGAGAAACAAGTGAATGCCTCATAGTGGGCTATGTCCTGTAGCCCTGCAGGGGGGAGATCCTTCAGGCTCAGCCCATGGCCCCTAGGGAGGTCGGCGGAGGCCTGGTCTTCCTAGTCCGCTGTCCTCTCCCGGCTGAGACTGCTCTTCATGCCCACGTTGCACCTGCCGTGGAAGGCCCCATCACTGTGCTCCACAGCCCCGCAGTCGCTGTGCTGCTGCATAGCACAGTGCAGGCCTGAGCTTCTCGTGTATTCCTCCTGCATCTGAGAGTTGGGGAAGAGCAGGAAAATGGGAGATGAGAACCAGGACAATAAACTTGATCTGTCCTCTGTCCCTGTGCTCAGTCCCCAACCCAGTGAGGAGCCTGCGGGTGGAAGCTCAGACCAACAGCTCCATCAGCCTGCGCTGGGAGGAGCCCCAGGGCTCGGCCTCCCAGAACC
>NW_004524896.1:490458-492228 GCF_000260255.1 Octodon degus
AACCTGAGAGTGCATGCTCAGACCAACAGCTCCATCAGCCTGCGCTGGGAGGAGCCCCAGGGCTCGGACGCAAGGGACTTTATCTACTGGGTCCTGTGGACTGGAGACGGTGACACAAATGGGACCCAGAACACAAGACACACCAATGTCACTCTGGATGAGCTTCAGCCTGGATCCTTGTACCAGTTTTTGGTGTGGTCAGAGAAGAATGGGATTAACAGTACTCATGAGACTGAAAATGCGACCACAGGTGCGTTGGGACCAGCTGTTTTTCCTTTCTTTTTCCTCTCTTTTTAAATGTTGTGGTAGATGGTTTTGGAGGGTTGCCAGGCGTCCATGCCGAGTTGTGGCCCTTGGTGTTCCTGGCCACGTTCAGCCAGACCCTCGCGTGCTCACAGGAGCAAGCTGAGTGGTCCTGATGAATTCTTTGCTCGGGAAGTGAGGACTAGCTGCCCTCGAGCCTCCTGCTTCTGGTTTCGCGTAGCAGCTTAGTGTCCTTTTCATTGCTGAGAGAAATACCTGACACTCAAAGCTGAAGGAGAGAATTTGTTCTGATTCTCAGTTTGTAACGGCTTCGGTCCCTAATTGGCAGCTCCAAGGCAGGTTGTGTGGCAGAGGGCCTTCACTGAGCAGAGACAGGCCGGCAGCGGGCAGCAGAGTAGCGAGCGCGTGCGGCGAGCAAGATCAGTGGGCAAATGCAGTAGTCACATGCCCGAGCCAAGCGCCACACCCTTGGTGCCAGCTTCGCACACTCTAGACCCAGTGGCAGAACCGGGGATTGAACTCCGATCCTTGCGTTTGCCAGTCAAGCGCTTATCCTACTGGGCCATCTCCCCGGCCCCTACCCAGGCACCTTTGAAAAGCTCCCTGTGACCACGTGAGGCTTTGGGGACCCACCTGGGTACAAGCTATAACAGATGGTCTGGGTCTGAGCATCCCACCTACCCTGATGGGCAGAAAAGGAGCCCTTCTGTCATCCCCAAAATGCCCTGGCCTCGTTTCAAATATGTATTATTAGTGCATATTAAGTTCTTAAAGTATTGGGATTCATTGTGACATTTTCAACCATGATCCATGTTAAATTAATTTTCCTGCAGGGTGAGTGATAGAGATTTAATTTCAAGATTCTACCTGATATCTGGTTTTCCCAATACAATTTGTTAAAGAGACCGTCTTTTCTCCAGTGTATGTTTTGAACTCTTTTGTCCAGAATGAGATGAGTGGGGCGGGCGGTATAGCTCAGCGGACTAAGCGCTTGCTCAAGGAAGCGCGGGGGCGGGGTTCGATCCCTGGCGCCCCGTGCCTGCCTGCCGCGCTGCCCGCTCTCGGGCGCCCTGAGCCGGCAGTGGAGTCCGGGCGCCTGCAATCCCAGCCCTGGGGAGGCAGAAACCGGGAGGAGCGCTGCAAGCTACGTGGTGAGACGCTGCGCACACAAACAAAAAGAATCTGATGGCTTCGGTTTTGTTTCCTTTATTCTGTCCCATTGGCTACGCTTTTTTTTTTGGTCTTTTTGAGACGTCTCATTTTGTAGCACAGACTGGACTCTTATGCTCACTTTTTTTTTTTTTTTTTGGTTACAAATATTTTTATTATTATCTTCCTGCAGATACCATGGTCAGTAAAGCAGTTTTTGTTTGTTTGTTTTGTTTTTTGTTTTTTGACATAAGTTCTTTTTTTTTGTGGAACCAGGGATTGAACTCAGGCCCTTGCCCTTGCTAGGCAAGCGCTTATTCTACTGAGCCATCTCCCCAGCCCCCAGTAAAGCAATTT
>NW_004524896.1:492343-497608 GCF_000260255.1 Octodon degus
TGTGTGTGTGTGTGTGTGGCCAGCTCAGCCCACCAGGGGGCGGGGCTGGCTGGCATGTGGTGCTGGGGAATCGAACTGTGGTCCCTGTGCTTTGCCAAGCTTGTTCCAAGTAGGTGCTTTAGACCACTGAGCCATCTCGCCCGCCCTATGTGCTATATTTTTAAAAGCCTAGAGATTTACACACAACAGCAAAGAATTGCACAATTTTTATATATTCCATCACAGTATATAAGCCTATTGAACTTTCCAGCATCAGCAACAGATCATGACCCCCTACCTAGCTTCATTGCTGGAAGGTGGACTCTTGATTCAGGAATATCCAGTAACAGGTAAATTATTTGTGTTCACTGTACAAGGGTCATTTGAGACCAACTTAGGAAGGAAAAGCACTAGCCAAACAGAGATACAACTACTGAAAATAATGCGCTCTCTATGCACAAATATCTACCCTTGAGACGTGGCAGTCGAGGAGCAAGACCTATTTAAACACGCAGGGCCAGAGCGGTAATGGTCCCACCAATGAAAAACGTCCATACAGAGAAGGCTGGGGTTTATTGCAAAGCATAACTATATAGAAAAATCCAAGAAAGAGCATTTTTTAAGAAGATGATATTTTAAATTTAATGATTTAGGCCGAAGTCTCAGTTACTTTTTTGTGAATTCAGAATGATTAGGGGTAGAAGAATGCTTTTCCTTTTTTCTCTTCTTTTTTTCCCTTTTTGTGATGTTTCCCTTTTTTGGATTTGTTTTTATTTTCTTTTTCTTTCTTCTGCTATTTCTGTTTCTTTTGTTTGGAGGAATCTTCTTCAGTAGAACTGGAATAAGGCCTTTTCTTTTTCAATTTGACCTTTTCTTTACGTTTTTCTTCTCTTCCTCATTTATTCTTTTTTCCTGTAATGCCTGTAATTTATTTAACTCTTCATTCTCTTCATCACTGTCTTCACTGCTTGTCCTGCTGACATCCAAAACTATATTCCTTTTGGGGTCTACTTGGGGAAAATTGTGGCATTCGAAAGTCAGATGACCAGGGTAGCCACATATTTTACAGCCTGCTCTGACATTGTCCTTGCTGCAATCTGGGACTTCCACTGCACTGGGAAGCGGGATCGCTGGGGCCCTTAGCTCTCAAAAATACGTTTGCTTCCCGCCAGCTGCCAAGACAACGCATAAAGAGGTCTCTGACACCCGCACCTCCACCTTATGCTCACTTTGTAGCCCAGGCTGGTCTCCAACTCACAACAATCCTGCCTCTATTTCCCAAGTGCTGGGACTGCAGGCGTGCACCACCATGCTCAGAAAAACTATTTTTAATGTTTTTTTAAACAAATCCAGGGTCCGGGGAGATGGCTCAGAATAAGCACTTGCCTGGCAAGTGCAAAAGTCTGAGTTTAATCCCTGGTTCCACAAAAAATAAATAAATAAATAAATAAAAATTTTAAAAAATGAATCCTAACACTTTGGCTTTTTTTTTTTTTTTCAATCCTAACACTTTGTTCAATTTTTTTAAAAAATATATTTAGTACAGGGTCTACAGGGTCTCACTCCACAGATCAGACTCCTGGTTATCCTCCTGTTTGTCATCCTCCTAAGGGCTGGGATTACAAGCATGCACCATCATGCCCAGGCTCAGTCACCGTCTCAGCTGCGTCTGCCTAAGCAGGTGCTTCGATCTGCTGAGCTAGCTGGATGGCCCTTGTTCAATTTGTTGATCAGATCTAAAAATCTTTTCATAGAGTCTCTAGGGTTTCCTAAGTATATTGTATGTCATCTGCAAACAATAATGTATCCTACTTTATCCTTTTTATTTCTTTCTCCAATTCCAAGCACCGTGTTGAGCAAGAGTGGTGAGAATGGGCCTCTTTGCCTCATTCTTGACCTCTGAGAAAATGCTTTCAGCTTTTCCCCACTCAGTCTCGCTTTAGCTGTAGGTTGGTGATCTGTGCCTTCGCTATGTTGAGGGCTTTTGTCATGAAGGAATATGGGATTGTATCAAATGGTTTTTCGGTATCAGTTGAGCTAATGTCATTTTTACCCTTGCTTCTATTTATTGGGTGTGCTGTGTTTATTGATTTGCGTATGTTGGAACACCCTTGAAATGAAAACAATGTGATCATGGTGTAATATTTTTTCAGTCTGTTGTTAATTCAGTTAGCATGTTTTTTTTCCCCCTCACATAAGAGCGCACTGTGTAGTTCAGGCTAGCCTTGCACTCGCTTTGTAGTCCAGGCTGGCCTCAAGCTCAGGGCTGTCCTTGTGCCGTAGCCTCCCAGGCACTAGGATTCTAGGCATGTGCCACCACGCCTGGTTGCAAGTATTTTTTAAAAGGAGTTTTACAAGTACACTCCTCAAGGACATTGGCCTAAAGTTTCCGTTCTTTGCTGTGTCCTTGTCGAGTTTGGGATCAGGATGATCTTGGCCTCATGAGATGAGCTGGAGAGAGTCCCTGCCCTTTCCAAAACAGGGACTAGTGTGAGGCGCATTCACGCTAGTTCCTATTTAAAGGTCTGACAAAATCAGCAGTAAATCTTTCTGGTGCTGGGCTGTTGGTTGGGCACTTTCTGTGCTTGCTTCAGTCTCATTGCTTGCTATTGATCTATTTAGGTTTTTATATTCTCTTGGGTCAATTTTGTGATATATGTTGATTTAAATTCATTTTTTCTAAGATTCTCTAATTTATTGGACTAAAGTTTTCGAAAGAGTCGTTAATGATCCCCTGGATTTCAGTGTTATCTGTTGTAGTGGCTCCTTTTTCTTATTATATTGATCTGATTTTTGTCTCTTTTGATTAGTTTGGTTAAGGGTTTATCTATCTTTCTATCTTTTCAAAGAACCAACTGTACTTTTTTTCATTGATCTTTTAAATCCCTGTTTCGTTAATTTCAACTGTGGTGTTTATTCTTTTCTGTCCTGCTACTGAGTTTACTTCTAATTTCTTTGTTTTCCTGAAATCTCAACATGCATCATTAGGTTATTTATTTGAGAACTTTCATCTTTTTTATGTAAGAACTCATCATTACAAGCTTTTTTCTCAAGACTACCTTTGCTGTATCCCAGAGATTCCAATATGCTGTGTCCTGTTTTCACTTGATTCTGTGACTTTTTAAAATGCCCTCTTGATTTTTCCAATGACTCATCGATCCTTAAAAAATGAATTGTTCAATCTCTGTGTGTTTGTACAGTTTATGCGGGTTCTCTTTCTGTTGATCTCTAGTTTCATTCCATTATGATCTGAAAATACACAAGAAATTATTTCAATTTTTTTTCTTTTTCTTCTTTTTTTTTTTTTTGGCAGAACTGGGGGATTGAACTCAGACCCTTGAGCTTGCCAGGGAAGCACTTATTCTACTGAGCCATCTCCCCGGCCCCTTCAATTTTTCTTGTATTAAGACTGATGTCTGGCTTAAATGTGATTTATTTTGCGGAAAGCTTCACGAGCTATTGAAAAGAATGCATATTCTGCAGCTGTTGAATGGAATGTTCTATAGATGTCTGCTATGTCCATTTGATCTATAATAACTTTGATGTCTTTTTGTTGATTTTGGGGTCTGAGTGACATATCTTTTGGTGAGAGTGAAGTATTAAAGTCACCCACTACAGTCGTATTGAAGCCTACCTGTCCTTTCATGAGGAGTAGTGTTTGTTTATGAAATTTGGTGCAGCGAAGTTCAGTGTGATTACATTTGCAATCATATCTCCTGGGTGGATTGTTCCCTTTATCAATAAATGATAAACAAGTGGCCTTTGTTTCTTCAGGCTAAATTTCGGGTTGAGTCTGTTGGACGTGAGTATAGCTACCCCTGCTTGCTTTTACATTCCATTTGTATGGAGTGCCATCTTCCCATCCTTTCATTTTCAATCACTGTATATGTCTTTATTGGCAATGTGTGTTTCTTGCACCCACAAAACACTTGGGTCTTTTTAAAAATCCTCCCTGCCAGTCTACATCTTTAAATTGGAGAACTAAGACTATTTACATCCAGAATTATTGCAAAACATGTGCATAAGAGAGAAAAATAATTTATAATATGTTTCACATTAACTCAAATGACACTAATTCAGAGGTTTAAATGCTTAGAACAAGGTCGGAAATTTAGCTTGGATTCCTAATATCTATTTAAAAAGGTGGACTGGGTCAATTACGAGGGCAGTAATACAGGGGATTTGCTATTAACTATTTGAGAGAAAAATAAAAAAAATTACCCCATTTAGAGGAACTGATTTATTCTGTTAAAAATACAATAAATCAAACTTGCTTACTAAAAATAGAAAAATAGACTTAAAAGTTAACAAGATTAATCTGGTTGGAAATAATACAATAAAACACAGGGTTTTTTTCAGAAAATGTGTATTAATTTCTGTCATTTTGTTTTTATACTGTTTGGTCCTTTCGTGCGTCGCGTTTGCTGAGCTCCTCTGTCTTCTGTGTGCAGTATCCCTTCATGTTTCTTCTTCAGTGTTGACTTCATGATTCTGAATTTTCTTAGTTTGTGGTTATCTTGGAAGATCTGTATTTCTCCTTCGATTTTGAAGGTAACTTCCCTGGATATAGTAACCTAGGTTAGCAATTCAGATATTGAGATACAATAACAACCAGTTGAGAACAACAGTAGTTGTTTCTGTTTCGGTTGGAAATGCGTGATTCCAAAGCCTCTTGGCCTTTAGTGTTTCTCCTGAAAAATCTGCAGTTATTCTGAAGCATTTGCTCTTATAATAATTAAAAATTTTTTTCATCTTTTTGCTTTCAATATTCTTCCTTTTCTCTGTACTCATGAATTTTAACTATAATGTAACAGGGGAAGGTTCTTTTCTGCCTGTTTTGGATTCTAAATGTTTCCTATAACTGGGTGTCCAAATCATTCCTGAGATTCAGGAAACTTTCTGTTATTATTTTACTGAATAGATTTTCGTGCCTTTCAGCTATTCCTCAGTACCCCTTTCTACACCAAAAATTCATGCTTGATCTCTTGTGTCCTAGAGTTCTTGAATATTTTGCTCATGATTTTTTTTTTAATTACTGTTGGAAGGTAACAATTCATCACCCTTGTCTATAATTCCTGAAATTCTGTTTCCTGCTTGATCCAGTCTGTTGGTGAAGCTTTGTACTGGATTTTTTATTTGACTTATTGAGCTGATTTTGAAGGTTTCTGTCGGTTCCTTTTCAGAATCTCTATCTCTGTTGAATTGCTCCTTCATAGCCTGTACTGTGGTCATCATCGTTGTGGTCATTGTCTCCTCCTCCTCCTCCTCCTCCTCCTCCTCCTCCTC
>NW_004524896.1:499733-508735 GCF_000260255.1 Octodon degus
CTCCTCCTCCTCCTCCTCCTCCTTCTCCTCTTCCCTCTTCTTCTTCAGTGAACACAGAAGATTTTACTGTCTTCACAGTAAAACAAAACACGAAAAGTTAAACCTGGATCATGTGGCCCTTTCTTTTCTTATCCCCTCCCAGTTCAAAATGCTTGCAGGTCTCTTAAGAGCCGGCCTTCTCTTCGATCTGCAGTTGGGTTCCACACGCAGCAGCCTCAGGACCGTCTTCTGTGCAGGGTTAGCCTTCTTTGGGGGACTGGCTGAGTCTGTCCACCTAGCCACTGTGCTTCCCGTCCTAACGCCGCTTTCCCTGGGCATGGAGGGAAGCCTTGTCGTTCTTGTACTGGGTCACTTTGTGGGACTGACGCCCGCTACACTTCTTACAGGAAGTTCGCTGGGGTTTGGAACATTTACCATGCTTGTAGGCACGCTCCCTGCCTGTCTTCTTGAATTAATTCAAATGTTTATGTGTATTCTCTTTGAAGTCATTCGGAGGCCTGCCCAGGAGCTCAGTTGTTTAAGTGCCTGCTTAAGCAAAGCCCTCAAACTCCAGCTTCTTTGGTTCGAACCCAGACAGTTACTGAAAACCAGAAATGCCCTAAAAGCATTTGAGCCTCCAAAAAAAAAAAAAAACCAAACCCTTCTTTGAAGTCATTGATCATTTTAAAGACGAGTCTTTTGGATTCTTAAGTCTTGCCTTCCATCCATTTCGAGGTCTCTGCGTTCCATTACTGATAAGTTGTGGGTGTTTGGAGGACTTGTGGTGCCTGTTTCTTTGTACGCCTGTATTTTGCTGTTGTGGTTTGTGCTTCTGTTGGGTGGATAACTCTTCTGCTTTGTGTGAGAATCTTTTTAGGGACCCCCTTCCTTGGAGGCCTTGATCTCCAGGACCAGCCAGAGCGGAGAAAACAAGCTGCAGTAACAGTGATGATTCAATGACGAGCGACACATTGAGACACAAATAAAATCAGCTGAGAGCAACAACTCTGTCCCTGTTAGTCTCAGAAAAGAAGGGGCAGCACTAATATAAGCATAAACTAAAACACTAAAAGTGAAGAAAGGGGCCGGGTGTGGTGGTGGTGGTGGTGGGGAAAAGAGTAAGAAACAAAAAATCCAAATGACAAAGGAAATGAAATTAGATAAAAGAGGAAGAAGCAACAAATAGAAAGTAAATGAGTAAACACTTCCTCCATGCTGAGTTTCTTTCCCTAACCTGTAATCTCGGAATTCCCAGCTAGGGGGTCACTGAAGAGTCACCCCTGGGCCTTCCTGTTCCTGTCCTCGGCCTCCGAGGACCGCCTGTGCCCGTGAAGGCTGGCCCTGCCTCTCCCTCGGGCCTCTCCCCTGGGCCAGCCAGGTCGGTGGTATGTCGTTGCCTCAGGACTGTGTTCCCTCCACACCTGCTGGTCCAACCCCAGCCTCTGCTCTCCTGAGCTTCTCTGCGGCCTGGGTGCTCCTAAGCTGCCTGCTCGCTCTCGGGGGCCACGGGCCCTGTCCCTACATAGGGCGGATGTCCAAGCGGAGGTGTACCCTACACAAATTGCAGAGAGGGGACAGCAAGCAGACCACTAGCTCTGTGCTGGAAGATGTCAGAGACTGGAGCCAAGCAGTCCCCAGCTCATCCGGGCCCCGTCAGGTCCAACCTCTCAGAGACCCACACGGGGCCGGCCTCAGCCTTGCCTGAGGTGCTGTTCGCACCTGCCCTCTGCCTCCTGAGCACCACTGGCCGCCTTCCCAGAAGCTCTGCAGCCAGCCCTGCCCTCCCAAGGCTGTTGCACTCTGCCACCGGGTGCAGAGGGCTTGCTCCGGGGCTGCTGGGGCCTGGAGTGGCTGAGCCCAGCATCAAGCCCCCGCAGCTCTGCTCTCCACCCCCTGTCATGTAGAGGCTGCTGTGGATTGCTCCTAAGAGCCAGCCTTGGCTCCCAGCCCCTCTGTGCCTCAGAGAAGTAGCACAAGCACTTCCCACCTTTCTCTGCTATCAGGCTCGACCCCGCGGAGCAGCCCAGACCACTAGGACAGGCAGGATTGAAGCCAACTGTGGTGTCTTTATTTCTTCATTTCAGGCTGGTGCAACCTGGTCAAAGGTGAGAAGGCCATTGACTGTGAACAAGGAAGGGAGTCTACTGTATAAACTAACTTAGGACTGGGAGGGGACATCGTAGGTCATGGGTGGGTCTGGTTCCTCCTTGAGGGCAGGAAAGCGCAGGATGACACTGGTGTTCTGCTGATTTATGGCATTACATTCTGTAGGTTTACAGGGTTTCCTGGATCTGGGCCTGGGAGCCGTCCTGATAAACAGATTTATTTGAGTCTCTGAGGACGGGGGGATACTACCTGCTTGAACAGAGTGGTGGTCTGTAGTTTTTCCTCTTCAGGTTGGGAGGGGTCTACTTGTGAGGACCTACCATCTATGTTGCCTGTTCCTTGTGTGTTCTAGCTTTCCAGTCATATTGCTTGATTCCTAATGCTATTCTGACCCTCGATCTCCCCACTCACAGTTAGGCAAAGGGCACTTCTACTGTGGGTGCTGGGGATGGGACCCGGGGCTTTGTACTGATCTGGATCATTCCCAGGCCTTCTTATTTTTCATTTTGAGCCAGGGTCTTGCTAAGTCACTGTGTTACCCAGGATAGGCCTGAACTTGGTAGGACCTAGCTGTCCTGCCAATTCACAGTCTTCTACACCCCCCTCGCCACTCACACATCAAGGGGATGGTTGTACCCCAGAAAGGAAAGGTGGTCTATGCTCCTGCCTCTGAATATGGCTGAAGGATTCTGTTGTTAAGAAGACTCAGGGGGCTAGGTGTATGAGGTGGGGTCCTATCATAGTGTCCTATAGTCCTGACCCTTCTTCTTTTACCAGTCCCTGATGATGCTGTGAGGAGCCTGGAGCCTTGGGCTGTAGCACCACCCTTTAGCTCCATTATTCTGGGTTTGACAACTCCAATGGGCCCCAGTCATCCGTCTGCACCTATGGGGTCTCCTGGGTCTAGGGGTCAGCACCAGCCCCCCACTACAGACAAGCACTGGCTGATAGGGCTGAGAGGGATAGTCATGTTGTACCAGTGCCCTCACCGAGGCACTGGTGTGACAGGGCTGTTCTGGTCGCAGCCATCCTGGGATGGGAGAAAGGAAAAAATAGAGGGTCTCTGAGAGATGGCTAGGGATGAAGAGAGCCATGGGACCCCACCAGTCCTCAGCAGAGTTTGGATGGTATGTTCTGCCACCGGAAGTTGTCATTCTTTTTTTTTTTTTTTTTTTGTGGAACTGGGGGTTGAACTCAGGTCCTTGTGCTTGCCAGGAAAGGTCTTATTCCACTGAGCCATGTCCTCGGCCCCAAGTTGTCATTCTTTAGCAAGCAGGGTTTTCCAAACCATGGAGCTCTCTCTTACGTTCCTGAGAAATGCTCCATCTGGGGTCAGGAAGGAGAACTGCTCTGCCTGCCAGGGACTTACCCACCCAATGGGCTCTGGTCTGCAGCTGGTTCCACTGAGTCAGAGGAGCCCAGGGGGCTTGGCTCTTGGCCCAAAGTGATGGTCCTGGGTATCAGCGGAATCTGAATTACTGGAGAGTAGCTTCACTGTGGATAGCTGGGCACTGGATGCCTCTCACCGGGGCCTTCTTGGCCAAGCAGACGCAAGTACAGCTGTGCTACGGACATGGTGCATCTAGGAACGGGCACGGGAGAGGCAGGAGCGAGGGTGGGCTCTTGGGCCAGGGGCGAATGGGCTGTCTCGTGGTGCCCCAGTCTCAGGTCAAAAACTGCAGGACACAGAGACCAGGGGCTCCTGTGGGCTGCAGCAGGAGGGGATAAATGTCTGTTGGGAAAGAATAGGAAGGTGGTGGGAGAGACCTGGGGACCAGGGAGAGCTTGGGCAACCCTGGTCTCCACTAGGCCTTGAGTTTCTAGGTTTTGTGCCTGCTCACCCGCCAGGGCCCTGGATGGGAGGGCTACTCGGCTTTGCTGGCAGGAGGAGGTTCTCTGAGGACATCCGCACTTACACTCTGCCTTCGCCTCTCAGCTCCCAACTCGGTCACACATCTGCAAAACACAAGTGAGACCAACACCTCAGTCTCCCTGACCTGGGAGGCCCCTGAAGACCCCCACTCACACCTCTACACATATCAGATCCAATGGGGCAGCGAGGCACATCCCCCTGAAGCTGGGGCCAACTGGACGGGAAGGAGCAAGGAGACGCGGTATGTGGTGACGGCCCTCAGGCCTGGCACTCTGTACACCTTCAGAGTGTGCGCTGAGAGGAATGAGGTGGCCAGCCACATGCAGAGCCTCCACGCATCCACAGGTGAGAGGCCCACCTCCCTCTACTTGGCCAACCAGGCCTCCCGGGTGGACTACAAATCCCATCAGGCCATGGGGCTGGGGATTCACCCCTGCCTTGACACTGATCCCCATAGTCCTGGGGCTTACCCTGTGAGGATCCTTGTCCTTCTGGGGGAAGCAACATGAGGGAAGAAGAGGATCCTTTCTTTGGGTGGACCGGTGGGGCCAGAGCTCCTGCTGACTCCTCTGTCCCCACCCCCAGCTCCAGACTCCGTCACCATTGCCTCCTGTGTCAGCGCCTCGGGGGGCTATGGGCTCATCCTGAACTGGCCCTGCCCCACGGGGGGGTATGATGGTTTTGAGCTGAAGGTGGGCGGGCAGCAGGGCTCCCAGCACAGATCTGAATGCGGGACCCGTGTGCTCCTGTCGGGCCTTGGGCCGGCCCGGTCCTACACAGTCACCGTCACAACCATTTGGAGCGGACTGAGGGCCGTGTCTGTCCCGGCGACCTGCTACACTGACAGTGCAGGTAAGCAAAGCCCAGGGCAGGGCGGGGCAGAGGGAGAGCCGGCCTCTGTGGGAGGGAGCCCCTGGGGGCCCTTGGGTCTGCCCTGTGACAGCTTTCCGAGACGTCATACATGGTGCACACATTTAGCACTATCGGTGGCCAGGCACAGCGGCTAAGTCAGATTGGTGATGCACCCATGTTAGTGGTGCAATCCAGGGATGACTAGGACAGTCACAGCATGGTGCAGCCACCACCTCTGTCAATTTCAGAGCATTCCTTTACTCCAGAAAGAAAATGCTCTCCCTTTCGCCATCACTCTCTAATTCCCCCTTCTCAGCCCCCTGCCCTGGACAGCCTTTAATTTCATGAGTAAGTACTTCCTTCCTTTTTACTGCAGAGTAATCTTCCTTTGCATGGACATACCACATTTATTTATCCCTCATTGGTTAACAGATTTGGGGCTGTTATGGATTAATGCTGATATGAACACTTGGGTACAAGTTTTTGCGTGAACATATGTCTTTATTTTTCTTGGGCGTACACCCAGGAGTAGAATTGCTGGGCCATATGGTAACTCTGACTGCTTCGCTGCCAGTTTATACTGGATGTGGCCACGACACTTATGAAGTGTACTTGAAGAGATTTAGAGCTTTACTTTGGAGAGGTCTGACTGCGTATCTCGGCTGTAGACTCTCACTTGGCCCCATTTACGCCTTCCCGGGAAGCAGAGCCTCTTGGAACATTGGGTCTTCAGGGTGCAGAGACTGGGGAGGCTGTGGCCAGGATGAGCGGGGGCTCCCCACTGCGCCTTGCCAGGCCCGTCTCTCGGCCACAGGTCCCCAAGGGGGCCCTCTGCTCATCCAGTGGCATAGGGCATGGCCAGGCACTGCTGAGGCCTGCTGAGCGACAGCCTCCCTGAGCAGCCCTGGCCTCCGAGGCTGATGGAGCTGGTCACGGGTCCCATGAGTCCACCCTGCGGCAGGGTGGGGGGCCACCGTCCAGGCCAGGGAAGGGGCGCTTCAGCAGCCCTCACTTAGACCAGGCTCGAGGACTGGCTGAGGGAAAGTAGGGGAGACGGGGCTTTGTCCAGAGGATTTCCTGTCCCCCTCTGGCCTTTAATGTGCAGAACTGGTGAGGCTGGGCATGGGAGGTCAGCAGACCAGGCCTGGCCCCTAAGGCGCCCCGGCCCCTCCCCAGGCGTCATTGCCGGAGCTGTTGTGGGTGTCCTCCTGCTCCTCCTCCTTGTGGGCCTGGTGGTTTTGTTCCTGAAGAAGAGGTGAGACTCCGTGTGGTGTGGGGCTTGTGGCTGAGAGGGTGCAGGCCTGCAAGGAAGCCTGCGGTCTGCGCCTCACCTCCGGCTGTCCTTCCCAGGAAAAGGAAGCAGCAGAAGCAGGAAGCACCGCAGGACCTGGCGCTCAGGTGAACAGAGCCCTGGGGACCTTAAGACAGTCCTGTCGGGCAGTCCATGTGCTTGCTGGTCTCGGGGACAGGGTGGGGGGCGGGACCAGAGCTCACGTGCCCTGGGCTGGTGCGGACTCAGTTCCTGCCTCGGCCAGGGCTTCCACTCACTCACTCACTCACTCACTCACTCACTCATTCATTCATTCATCTGCTATCAACTGAGCACTAAAGTCTATCAGGTACTCTCTTAGGAAACAGCAGGATGAAGATTCTAGCCCTCGTGAAGCTTACGTTCTGGTACAAGAACTCATTATTAAACAAAATAACATGAATTCGGAGGTATCTTTGGAGACAAAGCAAGACCCGAGACTTGAGAGGTGGAGGACCATCATAGCAGGGTCCTATGATCCCAGCATTGCGAGGCTGGGGGGATTGGTTTCAAGTTTGAAAGCCTAGCCTACAGAGCAAGTTTGAAGCCAGCCTGAGCTACGTCATAAGACCCTGTCTCACAAAAATCAATCATCAGTAAGATTAGAGTCCTAAGATGTCACCTGACCCTGAGGCTGTGGAGAGTCCAAATGCCATGGGGAGGGCATTGTCGGAAATGGTCAGCCATGCAAAGGCCCTGGCACAGCCAGGAGGGTGCTGGGGCACTGGGCACTCTGTGCATCTTGGAGGAAGAGCAGAGTGAGGGCCGAGGCTGTCAGGAGCCTGAGGGGCCTCCGGGGTGGGCAGGTCAAGCAGAGCCTGCGGTGGAGCGAGGGGTGAGTGTGAGTTTATCCTGACAGAAACTTGGGAAGTTCGGGGAGACCAGTGATGCTGCCCAACGTGGTGAAGAAGTAGAGAAAGATACGGGGGACCCGAGGAGAGCTTGGCCATGCCCAGCTGAGGGCTAATTACATCTTGGACTGGAGACTGGAGATGGTGCACATGGCTGGATTTCGGGAAGGTTCTGCTGGAGGGTTGGGAGTGCAAGCTAGACTCGACTCTGTGGTCTAGCAGGCTTGGGGCAAGAGTTGTTGAGCTGAGGCTCCTCAGTGGCTTGGCTAACATGCCTGTTAAGTGGACGATGGGGATAGAGGAGCCCAGGGCGAGGCGTGGGCCCCGCAGGGGAGCTAAAGACCGAGGCCAGGGCTTTGGACACAGATGTGCACCAGAACAGTGCGGGTGTGTGCACAGGTGAGGTCCTGCTTCTTCACCGCAGCACCTGTCCTCCAGGGGTCCCTGAGCAAAGAGGACCACCTCACCCTGGGCACAGGCCATTGCATTGTTGACCCCACCTCTGGCCCTATTGTATGTTAAGTATTTGCTACCAGCAACTTCAATATGTATGTTTGAGCCTGTGTGGTGGTGGCATATGCCTGTAATCCCAGAACTCAGGAAGCTGAGGCAGGAGGATCTCCAGGAACTGGAGGCCAGCCTGGCCTACATTGTGAGTTCAAGGTCAGCGAGACCCTGTCTCAAAAAGATTAACAAAAAACCAAGTTTAGAGTAAAGGCCATTGGTACAATCCCTAGTTCCCTCTCGGAGAAAACTGGGTATCAGTTTCAGGACCTCCCAGAACACTTAGGACTCAGGTGAGAAAAAAGCTGCAAAGTTCAGTAGAAATGGAAGTAGGAACTAGTAGTGGAGATTCTGCCCAGGATCACTGTGTGGATGGAGAAAGCGAAGCTACAGCCGAAGCTAGAGGCCTAGGAGATAAGCTCAGCAGTTGGGAGGCTGAGGCAGGAGGATCACCGTGAGTTGGGGGGGGGCTACCAGGGAATGATGGTTGGTCTTGGTGAAGCCTGCCCCAAAAGGCCAGGCGGGGAAGCCCGGGGCGGGTGCAGCTGCAGGTGGAGGGAGGGTCGGAGCTGTGGGCGGAGCTCCGCTGGGTTTCTGTGGAGCAAACGTGGGGCAGGTGCACGGGCTTGGGAGGGTGGCTAGGACTCAGGGAGCTTGGCACCTGGCCAGGGCACCAGCTTGTCCAAGGGGAGGGAGTGCCGCAGCCCTGTGAGCTAAAGGCAGAGGGGGAGGGGAGAGCGTCTTTTAAATTACACCTGAATGTGACGTCACACGCCTTCAATCCCAACTGCTCCGGAGGCTGAGGCAGGAGAACCGCAAGCTCAAGCCCAGCCCCAGAGCCATTTTAGAGTTTGCCACACAGCAGGTGACGTACAGCGAGGTGCAGCCATCGCTACCATCTCCAGGAGTTCTCATCTTGCAAAACTCGGTGTCCATCACATAATACCCTCGCCCCTAGCACCGCCATTTCCCCTCTGTCTCTCGAACTTGACTCCCAGACATTCCTCAGATAAGTGGAGTCATATCCTCTTGCGTACGTGTGTGTGCGCGCCCGCGGACCAGCTTCGGTCCCTTAGCCCAGCGGTGGGGCATGTGCCGGCATTCCCTTCCTTCTGTGGCTGAATGCTAGTACGCTGTGGATCCATTCATCTGCGAATGGAATCTGTTTTGCCTCTTTCTTTTCCTTTTCCTCGCTGCTCAGCTCTCTCTGGTTGCTTTCGGGTGTACCATGAAGGGGCCCTGTCCATCAGAATCACCTTTTCGATCACCCAAGAGCACAGGAAGAATGTCCTCTCCCTTCTCCCCCACAGCTTTCCCGGGGACATCCTGGCCAAAAACTTCGCTGACCACGTCAGACGAAACGAGAAGGACAGCAACCGCGGCTTTGCCGACGAGTACCAGGTGGGCGCCCCCTCCGGGGTTCCTTCTTACCCCAGTCTTCCCCACATGCGGCCTCCTGGCTCCTCCGGTCTCGGGGCTGCTGGGGCCGCCCCAAACCCCTGCTGTCCCACTGTCCCCAAGCCCCCCC
>NW_004524896.1:509034-511259 GCF_000260255.1 Octodon degus
GCTCCCCAACCCCCTGCTGTCCCACTGTCCCCAAGCCCCCCCCATGCTCCCCAACGCCCTGCTGTCCCACTGTCCCCAAGCCCCCCCACGCTCCCCAGGGAGGGGGCCAGGTGTCTTCCAACTCGCCTGCAGAGGGCGCTCGGGGCCGTGGAGAAAGCCTACCCCGCCGCTCTCCCTCCCGCAGCAACTGTCCCTGGAGGGCGAGGGCCAGCCGCAGCTGGTGGCCTTGGCTCCGGAGAACAAGGCCAAGAACCGCTACCGAAACGTGCTGCCCTGTGAGTCCCCGAGCCTTGCCGGCGCCTGCCCCAGCCCAAAGCCCACCCCTCCCGGCTGAGGACCCCCCTCGGCCCGACCGACTCCTAGTCCCTCACCTCTCGGTGGCTGCTCCTAGACGACTGGTCTCGGGTGCCCCTGCAGCCCCTCCACGACGAGCCGGGCTCGGACTACATCAACGCCAGCTTCATGCCTGTGAGGTTGGGTCGAGCTGGGAGGAAGCTGGAGCCCAGGGATGCGGGCTGGGGCGCATGGCCTGACCTCGACTTGCCCGCCTTCCTCAACCAGGGCCGCAGCAGCCCCCGGGACTTCATCGCGGCCCAGGGCCCCCTGCCGCAGACCGTGGGCGACTTCTGGCGCCTGGTGTGGGAGCAGCAGAGCCGCACCGTGGTGATGCTCACCAACTGCCTGGAGGCCGGCCGGGTGAGTCGGGCCACGCGAGGCCCGCCCAGGCCGAGCAGTCGGTGGCAGGTGCTGGCCAGGACAGCGCTCTGTGCCACCCTTGGCAGAGGTGTCACCGCCACAGATTCAGCTGTGCGCTTGGGGCTCTTTCCTCTTCTCAGAAGGCCACAGATGCCGCCATAGGCCCCCCGATGACCTCATCCGGTCCCAGTGACCTCCCTGAGACCGCCTCCAGACGCCCTTAACATTAGTTTGATGTGGCATTTCTAGCACGACTTCCAGGAGAGCACAGCTTCAGCGGGGGTGGAGCTGGTCCCACCTGGAATGGGTGGAGTATTTGGGAACTGAACTCAGAGCCTGGCACTTGCCAGGCAGGTGCTGCACCGCTAAGCTCCATCCCTGAAGGTGTCTTTGCAGCTGACATGAGTCTGCGCTGGCCACCCACAGGTCCCGCCCTGGGGCCAGAGCAGACCTGTGAGCACGGGGCTGCTCCCTGATTGTCCATTCTCTGCAGGTGAAGTGTGAACACTACTGGCCTCTGGACA
The DNA here is from genome assembly GCF_000260255.1 of Octodon degus. NCBI lineage: Eukaryota > Metazoa > Chordata > Mammalia > Rodentia > Octodontidae > Octodon > Octodon degus. Next base: position 510,255 of record NW_004524896.1, read on the forward strand.
CCCAGCCCTGCACCCATGGGCACCTGCAGGTGGCCTTGGTGGGTGAGGAGGTGACAGAGAACTGGGCTATTCGGGACCTGCAGCTGCTCCACGTGAGTCCCTGCCACCACAGTGCTCGAGGGGGATTTCCCAGGTCCCCAGGGCATCTCCAGGAAGTCCCCCAGGTCTCCCTGGCCCACAAGCGTTCTCCTTCCAGGTGAAGGAGAAGAAGTCCCTGTCTGTGCGACAGTTCCACTACCTGTCCTGGCCAGACCATGGCGTGCCGCACTCCCCAGACCCCTTGCTGGCTTTCTGGAAGACACTGAGGCTGTGGCTGGACCAGACCTCGGAGGGAGGCCCACCCATCGTGCACTGCAGGTGAGGCCAGCCTGGAGCCCGCAGGGGGACTCTGCATGGCGACCCTGGGTCCCTGGAATTGTAGAGGAGGAAGGGGAGAGGCAGGAGGTGAGCGAGGGAGATCGAGGGGCTGGGACACAGATGAAAACGAACATAGCACCTAGATAGGAGAGGGAAGACAGAAGGTAAAGGGGTGGAAACTGAATGAGGAGCCTGAGGAGCCAACACCCAAGGATGGCTCCATGACCACCCCCCACCACCATCAATCAATTAAAATGATTACATCACCACGCTTGGTGGCTGGTACTTATAATTCCAGTATCCTGAAAGCTGAAGCAGGGGGGATTGCAAGACTAACCTTAGTGGTGGGGCATGGTGGTGCCCATTTGTAATACTAGTACTCTCAAGGTTGAAGTAGGGGGATTGTTGCAAAGTTGAGGCCAGCCTGGGCTACACGATGAAGTCAAGGCCAGCCTGAACTGCATAGTAAGACACTGTTGTCTTACTCTTCTCTCGTTGGGACAAATACCCGACACTCAAAATGGGGGAAGGAAAGGATTATTTAGCTTACAGTTACTGGAGGTTTCAAGACACTGGAGGAGAGGCTAGGGGCAGACTCATCCAGGATGACCCTCCCCACAACCCTGAGAAAGCCCAGGCTGCCAGTTT
>NW_004524896.1:512516-518732 GCF_000260255.1 Octodon degus
GGCGGTGGAGAGCCTCTCAGCTCTATCTTTGCATTCCACAGTTTTATGGGAGCTTTCTTTGTGGCCAAACTCAACATTTTAGATCATTCTGCTGGGCTCTTGCTCTTCATTCTCAACATAAATCTGATGAAAAGCCCCCAACAACAGCCATGCCACTGCCCCAATATTTGACTGCTTTGAGATTTCCTTTGAAAGATTAATCAGTCCTCCAAGTTTAATCTCAATCTCAGGCAAAGTCTCTGGACACAGGCAAAATTCAGAGGAGCCTTTTGCCAAGCCAAAACACAAATCATCTGGAGCCCAACAACCAGTGCAGTCCCTCTTCCCCGCAGAAACCTCCCAGCCTGGTCCTTACAGGCAGGCTTTCTATCAGTCTTCTGGTTGAGCTCTGACCAGAATCTTCACTACAGAGCAGCCGAAGCTGTTCCATTGCTTCGCTTGTGGGTGAAATCTTCAAACCTTTCCTGTCTCTTCCCGTGAGCCAGTTCCAAAAGCTGGTAATCCATATTGTCAGGTTTAGCCACAGCAACGACCCCACTTCTCTGGTACCAGGTTCTGTCTTAGTTACTCTTCTCTCCTTGTGGGACAAATACCTGACACTCAAAATGAAGGAAGGAAAAGTTTATTTAGCTCACAGTTGCTGCAGGTTTCAAGACACTGGAGGAGAGGCTGGGGGCTGCCGCGTCCAGGACGACCCTCTCCACGTCTCTGAGAAAGCACAGGCTGCTAGTTTAATGGTTGGCGCCTCTCTGGCTCCGCCCTCTGGCCCCGCCCTCTGGCTCCGCCCTCTGGCCCCGCCCCCCTCTGGCTCCGCCCCTCTAGCCACTCGCTGCTCCTTCAGCCAGGTCTGTCCCATAACTTACATGAGGCTTGGGGGCGGGAGGGACACACAACTACACACAAACCATAATAACTGTCTGAAAAAGAAAGAAGAAGAAGAAGGCTAGCCTTGGCAATTTATCGATGCCTGTCTGGGGTCGGGGGAGGGCAGATCCACAATATGTCAGGCCCAGCCTGGTCGCACATAGCTGTAATCCCAGCAGTAAGGAAGCTCAGGCAAAAGGATTGCCACGTGTTTGAGGCCAGCCTGGGCTACACAGTGAATTCAAGGTCAGCCTGGACTATACAGTAAGACCTTGTCTCAAACAAACAAACAAACACCTTAAAAAAAGAAAGAAAACAGTATATCAGTGAAAAAACCCAGGCAGAATGAGAAATGCTAATGCCCAGTTCTATTAACACTTGATATCCAAAACAGGTAATTCCTCAGAGACAGAAGATGCATTTCCAGAGTTGGAGGGAGAAGGGGACGGGGGCAACTGCTTAATGACTATAAGGTCTCCTTTTGGGGCAATGAATGTGTTTTGCACAGCATTGTATTATTATTTTTTATTTTTTATTTTTTGGCGGAACCGAGGATTGAACTGAGGCCCTTGCACTTGCCAGGGAAGCACTCATTCCACTGAGCCATCTCCCTGGCCTGCACAGCATTGTAAATGCACAAAATGCCACTGGATTAGTCAGTTAAAGTGGCTTAAAGAAATTTCCAAGTGCTGGGCTGGGGAGATGGCTCAGTGGAATAAGCGCTTCCCTGGCAAGCACAAGGGCATGAGTTCAATCCCCAGTTCTGCAAAAAGCCAAAAATTTCCAAGCGCTGAGCCAGGAGCTCATCCTCCTGGGTCTGAACCCTGCCCCAGATGTCCCCATCTGTGATCTGGGCTAGTAACAGGCTCCCTTTTTAGTCTGGGGATCTGGACCAGGGCCTCCCAGAGGGGACGAGCCAGGTGTGGCTGTCATCACTTTCTACTGAGCTTAGGCCCCCACTTACTTGGACCCCTGGGTGCGCAGAACACGCCTCTGCCTGACCCTGCTTCCCCCTGTCCTGCACAGTGCTGGAGTCGGCCGCACGGGCACCCTCATTGCTCTGGTCGTTCTGCTGCAGCAGCTGGAGTGTGAGGGCCTCGTGGGGCCCTTGGGCTTCATGAAGAAGATGAGGCAGAGCCGGCCCCTGATGGTGCAGACAGAGGTGAGGGTGCCTCTCCCTGGGCTTGGGGCGGGGGTGGGGGTGGGCGATGGGTTCCAGGACTCAGTGCTCGGCCTGCCCCCACGCAGGCCCAGTACGTGTTCCTGCACCAGTGTATCCTGCGCCACCTGGAGCTGTCAGCAGCCACCCCGGTCCAGAAGGATGCAGTGTATAAGAATGTGGCAAGCCTCATCTATGAGAATGCAGATGCCATCCGGGCCCACGAATTACAGGTGTAAGCCGGAGAATGGGCTGTTAGAACAGCCACACTTGAGCTCTGGGTCTCCCAGCCCAGATTCCTGGACCCGTGGGACAGTGGAGGGCTGGGCCCAGGATCCTGGCTCCTGTGGGGAGGATGCTGGGAGCACTGGCTCCTCCGCTGCTCTGGAGTCTGGGCCTGCACTGGGCGGACCTGGACTCTGGTCCCTTGACCAGGAGGGTGGAGCTGTGGCCTGGGGAAGGCTCTCTGGCAGTTATCTGGAGCCTGCCTGGGCTCTCAGGAAGGAAGGACTGCAGCCCAAGGGGCAAGGGCAGGCTGGACCCAGCTCTGCTTTTCCTTTGGAAGCCAAGGCCAGCTTCTGGGATCTGAGGGCTACAGCATCCCCTGCCCGAGGTCTCCCTGCACCCCACTCCACATGTTTTCCTACTTCCCATAATTTATTAAATCATTGTTCTCCCCAGAGGCTGCTCCAGTGGATTTCTGGGTCAGGGTGTGATACTGGGTGGGAGTGGGTGTGGGCTCCTGCAGGAGACCCAGGGTCTTCTCAGAAGTAGCTAGGCGTGGAAGGCTTCTAGGGAAGGCCTCTGTGTCCAAGATCTGGGTTGTGCGCACTCCTGAGGTGGTGACTGGGGGCGCGGGTGGTGGGCAGGATACCCGACCTCTAGAAGGGGTTCTCTTGACTCCTGGGACTGGGTGTGAGGTGTGTGTGTCGTGCGCGTTGTGGAGCCAGTGAGCAGTGTGGATGTCTGCTGGATGGCTGGACCAGAACACAGAGAATCCTAGGGACTCACGGCGCCATCGTAGTTCCCGGGTGGGCGGGCTGAGGGGCGGAGCGGCGTCTTGCCTCCCAGACTCACAGGCGCCGCCTTCTCGGCGCTCAGCACCCGGGACAGCGCCACCCACGTGGCTCGGAGGTCCGGCCCAGCCATCCAGCAGGTAAGAGCGCCGGGCCCGCCAAGCCTGTCTTCGGTCTATCCCCAAGGGACAGGGTGCGCCTGCTGGGGGAGGGGCAGTTGGAGGGACAGTGAAGAACCAAGCGAGGGAGTGGGAGGTTGGAGCTTGAAACGAGGAGACGGGGATTAGAGACGGGAGACATGATGGGTGTGGAGACAAAGAGCTGAAGGGGGAGGGGAGCGCCCCCGGCCTAGAGAGCCAGATTCCAGAGAGGAGGGAAGCCCGTTAGAATGGACAGTGCTTGTTTGGGATCAAGATGGAGGAGACTAAGGCAGTGGTGAGAACAGGTGTGAAGACAAGAGCTGGGGTGTATAGGAGAAACCCACGGGGCATGATAACGTGGGGACCCAGTAGAGGCATCCGATACCCGCTTCCGCCCCCAGCAAGAGGGGGAAGGGCCAGATGTAGCGTGTGTGGGGGCTGCTGCTAGCCAGCCTCCTTGGACTCGGGATCTGGGTGGGGGATCCCAGGTGCATACAGTGTCTGGAGTCAGCCGGCCCCGCCCCGACTTCACTTCCTGCGTCAGCCCCGCCCGTTGTCCTGGCAACAGGCCGTTGCCTGACAACTAGAGGTGCGCACACCCTGCTGGTTTGGAGCCAGGCTGTTGCTCCCGGCAACTCTTCTGATGGTTCCCACGCGCCTTTGCCCTCTTCCGGCTCAAGCTTGGAAAGGGCAGAAGTCTTGGTGATGCCTGACGGTGACTTGAAGTGGGGAGACATCCTGTGGGATGGAATTGGGACCCCAAAGCCTTGCTTTCCTTGGCCTCGCTGGGAGGCTGAGACTGCAACTCCCAGCAGGCCCCGGGAGCCATGCAGCCGGGGTCTTCTTCATAGTCGAGGACTCAGTGGATGCTGGGGTGGGAGTGGGGCCCTAGGGAACTTGAGTGCCTCAGCAGCAGCAGCAGCAGCAGCAAGCAGCGCGGGACCCGGCCACTATGTTCCCGGAGCCCCTGACCCCAGGGCCTCCGGCTCCCAACGCCCCTCCGGACTCCAGCCGCATCAGCCAGGGTGCAGGTGAGCTGACCTGGGCTGAGCCAACGCGGAGCCTGTGGGACCCCTGGAGGAACGATGGGGGGAGGACAGTCGTGGGGGGAGGAGGGCGGGGGATAAGACTGGGATTAGGGTGTCAGCATCCTCCACTGGAATTAGAAGGAAATAGGGAAAGAAAGGAACAGGTTAGGAAGGAAAACCAGGAGCGGATCAGGGCGTGTGGCGTGGAATGGAATCTGGGGTCCATGAATGGGTGGATCCACCTCTTATTTTACAGATAGAGAAAATGAGGTCCAGGAAGGGGTAGGGCTTCTGAAAGCATCAGGTATCGAGCAGAAATTGGGGTGGAAAAGGAAATGGAACTAATAAGTAAGCAAAATGGTGTTATCCTGGGTTAAGGCATCGATTAGCCTCTCTAGGTGAGATCTTTTGGAAGGAATAAATGGCTAGGTAGTGGGCGAGGCCAGGGAGTCGGGGCTCAGCCAGCCCCGGGCCTCCCAGGGTAGCGATGCCAGTCCACTCCACCCCTTGCAGTGCCACCCTGGGCCTTGGCGACCATCGTGCTGGTCTCCGCCCTCCTGGTCTTCAGCTGCGGTTTCTGTCTCTGCCGGAAGCATTGTCGGAAGCGGATGGGCAAGAAGAGCCAGGCGCAAGCCCAGGTCCACCTTCAGGAAGTGAAGGAGCTGGGCCGGAGTTACATAGACAAGGTGTGGCCTGGCCCGGCCCCGCGACCCTTCCCTTGCAGGGGCCCAGCCAGTCTCAGTCCCTTGTGCCCTCTCCCTACTCTCACCGTGTCCACTCAGCTTCTCTGTTTGTCCAGCTCTCAACTGGCCTCGGGGGGCCTGGAGATGGCCCAGATCTACTTGCTGTTTACAAGAATGTCACAGTGTAGTGGGGAAGGCAGGCATTGACAATGCAGGCTGGTGTGGGTCCTGTGAGGGCCAAAAGGGGATATCCAGGAAGGCAGAGGGCACCTTACAGCGTAGAGAAGGGCTGAATCTTTCAGAGCTTTCAATAACGAGCAGCCAGCCTGCTGCAGCACCTCTACCACAGATTCACCGCAGCTGCCCTGGAGGCTCAGAGGAGGCTTCCGGCTAGAGGTGGCTTCTTTGATGAGACTCAAGGAACAGATTTAGCCCAGACCAAAGAGGACATTCTCTGGGTGTGATGGTACATGCCTGTGACCCCAGCACTCAGGAAGATGAGGCAGAAGGATCACTGAGTTCGAGGCTAGCTGGGGCTACATAAGCAAGTTCAAACCCAGCCTGCACCGTATAGTGAGACCCTATCTCAAGGGGGGGTGCATTTAAATCCAAGAAAAGAATGTGTACAGGTCTGACTTCATTTGGGGATCAAGGAGTTATTTTTCACAGTGGCTTGAAGTAAAGCACAAGCCACTTCACTTGTGGCTCGTTGAGCACTACAGTAGGGCACCTGCTTGGCTCAGCTGTAGCCACATGAGGGCACTTGGGGCTTGGGGAAGGTCTTGAGCAAGAGGGACAGTCCCCACTCTATCCTTAAGCCCCAGTGTCCAAACACCATGCATCAGGTTATCTGCAATATTTGTTGCATGCTGATTCTCGGTGGAGTGTCATACAGACCTGTCAAATCAGATTTTCCCACAAGACTTAGGAATTCCAGTCCACAGTGAATCTTGAGAATTGATGGCCTGGGCTCAGGAGAAAAATTATATATATATATATAATTTTTTGCGAAACTGGGGATTGAACTCAGGCCCTTGCGCTTGCCAGGCAAATGCTTATTCTACTGAGCTATCTCCCCAGTCCCCCACTTGTTTTGTTTTAGAATGTGAAGTACACAATAAATGTGTCATTTCTCCTCTCCACTTTGTGGTGGGATGATCACCAACTCATGTGGCAATTCGGATCACTGCCCCAGTATATACATTAACATGCAAAATGGCTTCCTACATCTTTCCTGTGGACACTTTTTGTAGTCTAAGTATGAAAATGCTAATAAGTGCTTGCCTGGCAAGTGCAAGGTTCTGAGTTTGATCCCTGGTACCACCA
>NW_004524896.1:518832-523077 GCF_000260255.1 Octodon degus
AAAAAAAAAAAAAAAAAAAAAAAAAGAAAAAGAAAAAAAAGAAAAGAAAAGAAAATGCTGTATGTACCACTATACCAATTCCCTGTCCATAACAGGCATCACTAATCAAATACTGACAAATGTCCTGCTGTAATGTGTAGCTCCTGCCCAGGGCAGACAAAAGTAATCAAATCCTGACTCTGCTTAGTTTCCAAGTGCTCAGGTATAGCTTGAAGGATGTGGGAACCTCCATGGCTTTGAACCTGGAGGATGCTGCTATCTGGATGACTTCACCTGGCTTTGCCCATGCCTCCTTAAGGTGCAGCCAGAAGTGGAGGAGCTGGAGCCTGTGCCAGCTGGGCCAGGGCATCAGGTGGCAGAGAAGCATGAACTAGGACGACTGCAGTACTCGCTGGACTATGACTTCCAGAGCGGTCAGGTGGGTGTGAGGAGGTGGCTGTTCCCCGGGGAAAGCTCTAGTGGGGAGGCGAAGATCAGTGTCCCTGCAACTGGGCCTGGCACTTGTAGCTGATGGTGGGTGTCCTGAGAGCGGAGGGACTGGCAGCCTTGGACCTGGGCGGCTCCTCGGACCCCTACGTGCGAGTCTACCTGCTGCCAGACAAGCGGAGAAGACACGAGACTAAGGTGCATCGGCAGACACTGAACCCGCACTTCGGGGAGACGTTCGCCTTCAAGGTGAGCGCTCGGGGCTCTGCGGCCGTCTCCCAGCCCTCCTGTTTTCCCTGGAGGAGACGCAGCTGAGGGCACCACCAGCCCTGGAGGCTGTTGCACTGGCCCTGAGCTGTCCCTGCAGCGCTACCCATCCCTAGACCCTTGGTGTTCCCACGAGGGCTCCGCTGATCCCACGGGTGGGCCCCCTGTTTCCCACTTGGGTTCCCTTGACCCTCACCACCCACGCAAACCTCTCACCGGAACCTACTCTATTCTATGCCCCCGCTCTGACTTTGCACCTTCCACCTTCTGCCTTGTATTTTCTCGGTGGCACCAACCCAGGTCCCCTATGTGGAGCTGGGGGGCAGAGTGCTGGTCATGGCGGTGTATGACTTTGACCGCTTCTCCCGCAACGATGCCATCGGGGAGGTGAGGGTCCCCATGAGCTCGGTGGACTTGGGACGGCCTGTGCAGGCCTGGCGGGAACTGCAGCCTGCGCCAAGGGAGGAGGTGAGCATGCACAGCCCCGCCCACCCCATCTGCGCCCCGCCCCCTCCCTAGTGGATGCCCCACCCATCGCTACCCTGAGCCAATCATATCTCCGCCAGCACTTGTGCCCAAGGCCAGTTCCTGGAGCTAGGTTGACACCTGGGTGCTTGAGTCTGGATCCTCCCATTGTGCAGAGGAAGAAGTGGGAGGGAGGGAGAGGACAGAACGAGCTCTGGTCATAGGTCCTGCTCTGTATTTCAGCTGGAGAAACTGGGGGACATCTGCTTCTCTCTCCGCTACGTCCCCACGGCAGGGAAGCTCACTGTCATCGTCCTGGAGGCTAAAAACCTGAAGAAGATGGACGTAGGGGGATTGTCAGGTTCGTGGAAGCAAGGCTCTGGCCAGGGACACGGGGCCCCTGGGGTAGAGGGAGCCCCAGGCCTCGGTGAGGGGATGCAGAGTCTGTCGGGCATTGAGAGAGTGAGAGTGCGGGGTGTCCCCGCGGCAGCCCAGACAAAGCCCCAGCTCCCCTCCTCTCCCCACCCAGATCCCTACGTCAAGGTCCACCTGCTGCAGGGTGGCAAAAAGGTGCGCAAGAAGAAAACCACCATCAAGAAGAACACGCTGAACCCCTACTACAACGAGGCCTTCAGCTTTGAGGTGCCCTGTGACCAAGTCCAGGTGAGCGGCTGCCCCTTCCCTCGGGCCCTCCAGTGGGGCTCAGAGGCCCAGCCCCTTGAGGAAAGGATCTTTTAAGCGCCGCTTTAGAAAACCACGTGTGGTGGGTGCCTTCAAAACAGTTTTTAAGAGAAAGAGGCCTCGAGGCCCCTCAGAGGACGAGGCCCATCCAGGCCTAGGGTTCGGCCCTGCGCCTCTGCACCCTGTGGATCTCTGACGACCGGGGGGTCCCGAGGGCCTGTTTCCTCAGCAAGCTGTGCGCAGGGTGGCTGTAGCTCCGCGCAGCGCTCTTGGCCGGCGTTCTTGGCCTTGGGTCTAAGCCTCATTCCCGGCAAAGAGCGAGCAATCTGTTTTGGGAGAAAGGAAACCTTGAGAGAGGCTTGGCGCTGCCGGCTCTGGCCCAGTCCTTCCGCAGAGCGCACCCTAGCAGCCCCTCTGCTGCCCTGTCGCTCCCTCCCTCCCTCACCTCTCCTCTCCCCTGACCCGGCCCAGAAGGTGCAAGTGGAGCTGACCGTGCTGGACTACGACAAGCTGGGCAAGAACGAGGCCATCGGCCGGGTGGCGGTCGGCACGGCCACCGGCGGGGCTGGCCTGCGGCACTGGGCGGACATGCTGGCCAACCCCCGGCGGCCCATCGCCCAGTGGCACTCGCTGCGGCCCCCTGACCACGTGAGGCCACCACCTGCACCCTAATCTCCACCCCAGGGCCATCCCTACCCTCCCCGCCCACCGCATGGCCCTGGCAACCTTGCCCGCACTCCAGCGCCCCAGAGGTCCCCGGACCCGGGATCTCCTCCTCGCTTGGACAGTCAGCCCTCCTGCCCCCCGCCCAGGCCCTCTCCCTCACAGCCCACACTGCTCCCATCAAATAAATGCTCTACAAGCTGGCCTGCCCGTGCCTGGATGGGGCAGGAGGGGCCCCTGGGAAGGAACCTCACGTCCCTGCCCGAGCTCACCAGGAGCCCCAAAGATGGCTACTCCTGCTGCACCCCGGCTCTTCCGACAGAGGTGCGCACAGCCTCTCAAATATCTAACAAAGGGCTCATGCTGTCTACCAGAACTCCCCCTCATTTGTGCCTCCCACCCCCACCACCCACATATACCGAAGCCTGATTTGCTTCTCAAGCCTTGTGGATTTTAGGCATGCACTTTACCACCAACCCAGCTCTGCATGAATCATATTTTAAGACAGCATCTCCTAAGTTGCCCAGGCTGGCCTTGAACTTGGACTCCTTCTGCCTCAGCCTCCTGAGAGCTACAGTTCCAGGCGCGCACATAGGATTTCATCTTCAGTTTTCCTTCCCTCCTTCCCTACTGTCTCCTTCTGTCCTTTTCTGCTCCTTTTTAAGGCAGGATCTCACTGTGCAGTTCAGGCTGGCCTTCGGCTCACTTATGGAGCCCAGGCTGGCCTCCAACTCACGGTGATCCTCCTGCCTCGGCCTTCTTCTAAGCGCTGGGATTGCAGGGGTGCAGGGGTTCACCACCACCCACAGCTCCTCTCCCGTTTCATGCTTTGGCCATCCACTCCGAAATCCCCGGGGCCTTCTGTGTTAGGGTCCAGTTGAGTGTCAGAGCGCCAGAGGAAATGCAAACCCAAACCCCACCCCATCGGCTCACCCTCATGGAGGAAACAGTGGGTTCCAGAGCCTTTGGCTTAAGCCCCAGGGTCTGGGAGGAAGGATGGAGACCCTGGAGGAAGCCGGCGGTTCCACACTCCCCTCAGTATTCTCTCCGCAAGGGTTGTTTTCCCATTTATTCCTGGACTGTTTCATTGCCCCCCGTCTGTCCCAGACAGGGTTCAGGGTGGTGGGAAGGTCTGTGCGTTGTGTCAAGCAGGGTAAGTAGGGAATAGGCTGCCCCACTCCTGAGTGCTGGGGGGACAGTGGGGTTCAGGCTCGACCTGAGCTTCCTGGGAACTGGTAGAAAAGGGATCCAGATCAGTCACGTTGATGATGTTTATGAGATTATAAAAAATTTCCCCAAAGGAATGTAGTGAGGTTTTTTGGGGTTTTTTTGGTGAGGGGATGGTATGAGGAAAGCACTATGGGTTGTTACTAGTACTGCTACTACTGCCAGTAGTCCTTGCTGCAAGCTGGCTGGGGTGTGGGTCCCTTTAATTCCTGCACTCAGGAAGCTGAGGCAGGAGGATTACCACGAATTTGAGACCACCTGCATCACATAGTAAAATCCTGTCTTAAAAAACAAAATAATCCTCATAATGACCTCATTAAAAAATACAATTATAGGCCTAGGCATGGTGGGACATGCCTGTAATCCCAGTACTTGGGAGGCTGAGGCAGGAGGATCATTGTGTGTGTGAGACCAGCCTGGGATGCAAAGTGAGCTCAAGGACAGCAGCACTGCTTAGCAAGACCCTGGGTCAAACACACACACACACACACACACACACACACACACACACACACA
>NW_004524896.1:523297-550770 GCF_000260255.1 Octodon degus
CAAAAAAGAAAAGAGTTGCAGCTTAGCCCAAGCAATTTTGTGAGACCCTTGTCAAAATAAAAAATAATAAAAAATAAAAGGGTGCAGCTATAGCTCAGTACTGTCCCATTACGGGAAAAATATTTAACTGAAAATCTTAGGAATACTTGCTTTATCTGTTTCTTTAGTAAAAGGTGAAAGATTTATATGCACGCAGAAAGATCTGAAGAGAAAGCAGAGTATGTTATCTTTTTCTAGTTGGGCAGCTTTTCATTTTGCTAACGTAGAATTGCAAGTCTAATAGGCTTGCTTTGATAGAAGGGGGAACCCTTTCCACGAAGACACTTAACTCTTTTTATAACTTGGGAAAACAAAAATAAAACATAGTCTTCATGCACAGTTGTGCTTTCATAACTTTTTTAGTCTTTTTTTAAATGAATTTAGGACAGGGTCTACAGGGTGTACAGGGTCTCACTATATAGATTGGACGGTAGTGATCCTCCTGCTTTCAGCCTCCCAAGTGCTGGGATTACAGGTGGGCGCCACCACGCCCAGTCTCAGTCACCGTCTCAGCACACCCTGGTAAGCCAGGGAGTGAACCCTAGCCGCTCCACTCTGCCTAAGCGTGTACCGTAGTCTGCTGAGCTATCCGAACGGCCCTCATAATTTTTCTTCAGCACCTTGATTCTTTAATTTTTCTCTGCAATTTTCAATTCTAATATGTCCTTGTGTATACTTATAGATACCCACACCCCCAGGTGGCCGCCCCCCAAGGGGAGTAGCTGCCATTCTTGGAGACCTGAAGAGGCCATGGCCATGATCCCTGCAGCCATGGATCACGCAGCCCCTTTCGAGACTGGGAGAGGGTTGAGGATATAGGGATGAGAGCTCAGGCCTCATTGGGGGAGCCGGGACCCAGCCCTTGGGCTTAGGGCTGATTTGGGAGCCCTGTTACCCTCAGGTATCCTCAGCGAGTGCCCCATGGGCCTGGGGGACCTCAGCCAGCATGTGACAGGGCTCCTCATATTCCAAGCGCGCCTGACACTGAGCCCAAGCGCCCAGGGGTGCTGCTGTCTGGTCTCCTGAAGACAGAGTAGTGGGACGCCGTGGGCAGCAAGCTGTGGCCCTTCTCTGGGCAGGCCTCAGTGGAGCTCAGAGCAGGCATCCCCACTGGGGCCGGAGGATGAGCAGCACTTTCCCAGGGGAGGATGGAGGGAAGGGGCAGGCAATACGGGCCGCCACAGGGTACTGGTGGTGCGACCTCTCCTCAACCCCTGGGTGTGGTTCCCTGGTTTCTTCCTTGTAAATATCCCCATCATGGTTGATTTCAAGGGCCCAATGTAAAGTCACTGAGTGTTAGGGTTTATAGCTGGATGTCCCCCAAGGCTCACGTGCTCACATGTGGGGCTTTGGGGCGGTGGCTGGGTCATGGGTGCGATGTGGGGAGGTGGGAGGTGAAGCCCCCCCGACAGCGTGTCCCGGAAGGGTCATCTCCTTCCTCTTCCCTTCACCCTTCTCTGCTTGCGGCCTGCCAAACCCCTCCTGCCACGCCTCTGCGCCAGCTGAGTAAGGACTGAAGCCCGCAAACTGTGAGCCAAAACTCAGCCTTTCCGCCCTCAGCTTGTGGGGGCCGGACACTCCATCCCAGCAATGAGAAAGTAGCCAAGACACGGACTGTGGAGTGAGCAAGAGGCCTGCTCACTAGCACGGTGGTGGCGCCTTCTAGGGCCCGTGCAGGCTCCCACAGCTGAAGGTAAAGCCAAACACAGCTCAGCAATCAAGACAAGGAGTGCTTTAGTGCAATATTTTTTCAGCATAATATTAAAAGAAAACTTAATCACAAAAGTCTACAGTGGATGAGATGTCAAAAAAAAAAAAAGTCTTTTAAACACAAGGTCAAGAAGATAAAATAAAATAAACACAGGGTCTATGGACTGGCCAAATAGCTCAGGGGATTAAAGTGCCTGCAAGCAGGCATAGGGGCCAGGGGTTCAATCCCCGGGCCTGCTGTGCTGGCCCCACCCTGGGGCGCCCTGAGACATTGAGACTGGGCATGGTGGTGCGCACTTGTAATCCCACCTGTTGGGAGGCTGTAAACAGGTGGATCACTAGGAGTCCAACCTAGTGGATCACCATGAGTCCAATCTAGTAGTGAGACCCCGAACACCCTATAGACCCTTCCCTAAAATACAAAAAAATCCAAAGCAAAGAAACAAAGAGAAAAACACAGGATCTAACCTGACGCTCTCATGACTCCTGTACTGTAATTCTGGCCCCAGTTCTAGTAAAACTTTATCCACACAAATAACTGGTGAGTGGCTGTGATTGGCTGATTTTTTTTTTTTTTCCGGAACTGGGGATTGAACTCAGGCCCTCGTGCTTGCAAGGGAAACGCTTATTCTACTGAGCCATCTCCCCAGCCCCTAATTGGCTGATTTTTGAACAAACATTTTGATAAACTCATACATACCTAATTTGTGGTGTTGGAGATAGAAACCAGCACCTTAAGGGCGCCTGGCAATTCCTCTGCCACTGAGCTACACCAGAGCCCTAAAACATGTCTTCCATATGGCCAGAGTAGCTGTACATAACCTCAAGTGGATTAATAGTAGCAAAATAAGTAAAATAGGAAGTGAAGAGTTTTGAATATTTTACCTGTATTTTAATCTATTTCATTGTATAGGTAATGTATTTAATTGTATGTTTAATTATAGGGCTTTCCCTCCGACGTTGGGGATCGAACCCACGGCTTCACATTGGGTGCCACGTTGCTACTGTCCTGCCTTAGCAGAAGCAGCTGGGATTGCAGGTGTACAGCACTGTGTCCAACAAAAATTCATTTTTAAATAATGATGGTGCATAGCAACCCGCTTACAAAATTCCTGAAAATACAGCAGCCAGGAAGAACAAGCCAGTGTGTCCCAGGAGGCTAACGGCTGCGACCGGAAAGGGGACGCAGAGGTCTGCAGGCTGGGCTACCTCACTTTAATTTGGATTCCTCAAGGTTCCGTTCTGTTTCGCCTTAATTTAATTTTGTTTTCTTTTTTTCTAAATCGAGACAGGGTCTCGCTTTTTAGCCCAGGCTGGCGTCGATCTCAGTTAATCGTCCATTCTCACCTTCCAGTCTCCGCCCATCCAGCCTCCTTGGGCCCCGCCCCACGGTCGTCCTGGCGACCGCGTCCCCACGCCCTCCCCTCCCGCCCACCTGCAGGCCTTCTTCAGTGCTCCTATTGGCCAAAAGTTCGTAGGGGGCGGCTCTACTTCACATTCGTTGGTCAGTTGAGCTGGGCCGGGCAAGATTGCGCGTTCCCATTGGCTGATTGTTCCAGGAGTGTTTGGGCAGCGGTTGAGCTGGCCTTGGGGCGCAGGACCACAACACAGCCTTGAGTAGCGAGACCACGACGGCCATCCCAGGTGTTTGGAGGATAAAGGTGACGAGGGTCCCGTGGGAGAGAGGGCAGGAGGAGAAGAAGGGTGAGCGACGATGGGATGCCCAAGTGTGGGGCTCGCGGGCTGTCTGTCCCGTAGGGCGATGACCACCCCGGCGGGCTCGGGCACGGGCTTCGGCTTGGTGTCCTGGTGGGGCCTGTCACCAGCGCTGGACCTGCAGGCGGAGAGTAAGTCTCCGGGTGGCCTCACCCCCGCCCCAGCCTGGCCGGGCGGCAGCTCTGCAGGGGGCGGAGGCAGGGGCGCTGCGGAGGCACAGTCCGAGCCCGCGGGGTGTCGCCAGGCCCTGCAGTGCACGCGGACGCCGACGCCGCGCAAGCCGACTCGGAGCTCGAGCTCGACGTGCTGCTGCTGGGCTCTGTGGACGGACGCCACCTGCTGCGCACCCTGGCCCGGGCAGGGCGCTGGCCGCGCAGGAGGCTCAACGTGAGTGGGACGGGGCGCGGGGAGGACCCGGCCGCCGGACCCTTGTTGGGGACAGAGGGGGCACGGGAGGCACAGGCTGGACCACCGTGTCAGAAGAGGTCCGGGGAAGGAAGGAGCAGGGGTCTGGCCCAAGTCTTAGAGCCCCAGTGGCATGGAGAGAGGAAGGCTCTGAGTAGGGCTCCGGGCGTCCCAGGGTCTACGCGGAGAAGGGATCGGTGCACGGGACTTGGCAGGGAAGGGCCGGGGTGCCAGTTTCAGGTGCCCTTCACCCCATCCTTCCAGTTCTATATGCTGGAGCAAAACCTGGAGGCTGTCGCCCGACACATGCTTCTCTTCAGCCTTGTCCTGGAGGACCCTGAGAAGATGGGGCTGCAAGGTCAGCGGGTGCAGGCCAGGCACTCTGACTCCATCTCAGCCTCCCCTACGGACTCGTGGTCTTTCAGTGGTGACATTAAAAAGTTTGATTGCCCGACATGGTGACACACCCCTGCAGTCCTAGCATTTGTAAGACTAAGGCAGACGGATCGCCAAGAGTTCGAGGCCAGTCTAGGCTCCGTAGTGGGTTCAAGGCCTGCATAAAAGCACATTATGAGACCCTGTCTCAAAAATCAAAAACAAAAGAAACTGATCATTTCCCTGTTTCTTTTTCTTTTTCTTTTTTTTTTTTTGCTCCGAATGCCTTCAGGGCAGGTTTGGCTGGCTTGAGTCGTGGGGATCAAACCACAGCAAGCTGAGTCTGACTGCCTTGTTGAAGCAGCCACTTAAAGAACTGAGCTAAGGGGCAGGCCCCTCCCCATTTCCCTGTTTCTTGTTCTGTTTCTTCCCCCCTTCCATCCTTCCTTTCCTCCCCTCTCCATACTGGAGTTTGAACCCAGGGCTTTCACACTGAGCTACATCCCCACCCCCTATTCACTCATTCATTTTGAGTCAGGGTCTCGCCATGTAGTTCAGGCTGGTCTTGAACTCACTATGTAGCTCAGGCTGGCCTCAGATTCATAGAAATCCTCCTGTTTCAGCCTCCCAAATGCTGAGATTACAAGCGTGCACCACCATGCCTGGCTTTATGCTTTATTTTGAGGCACGGTCTCACTGAGTCTCTGGGTTTCCCAGGCTAGGCTCCGACTTGCCGTCCTCCTATCTCAGCCTCCCCGTGTGCTGGTCCACAGGCATGCAGCACTGTGCCTGGCTCCCCTATTTCATCTTGAGCTTCAGGTTTTCTACCTGCACTCGGAAGCCCAGTGTTATCCCTCCTACAGCCATAGGTAATTCTAGGAGAAAACCCACAGGACTTCTCAGAACAGCACAGGACACCAGGTGGACACCATGATGTTCCTGCGGAAGGGCTGGCGCGGGGCTCAGCAGGCTCCTGAGAGCTGTCATGTCCTCCCCCCCACGTGCGGGCGCAGCGAGTGTCCCACAGGAGCGGCGGGCAGCTTCAGCGTGTGCTGGACCAAGGCTCAACCCGCCCTGGCTGCAGCGATGTCCGCTCTGCTCTGCTCTGCTGGCTGTGTGGCCTCGGGCAGGAACCTATTTCACTTTCTGGGCCTCATTTCCACACTTAGGAAAGTTCTCCCACAGGGAGTGGTGGTCCAGCCTCTGATCCCAGTCCTCTAGGAGGCAGAGGTCCAGACCGAGGCAGGAGGATCACAACTTCCAGCCCAGCCTGGGCAATTTGGCAAGGCACTATCTCAAAATAAAATATCTTATTTACTTATTTATTTATATATTTATTGTTTTGCTGGCTCAGCTCACCCTGAGTGTGGGGCTGGCTCAGTGTATGGTGCCAGGGATCAAACTGTGGTCCTGTGGCTGCGTAAGCAGGCGCTTTAGACTGCCGAGCTATCTCACTGGCCCATTTAAAAAATATTTATTAGGGGCCAGGGAGATGGCTCAGTGGAATAAGCACTTCCCTGGCAAGCGCAAGAGCCTGAGTTCAATCCCTGGTTCCGCAAAAAAAAAAAAAAAAAAAATTATTTATTTATATTTTCATGTATTTAGCACAGGGTCTACAGGGTCTCACTACACAGATCTGACTCATAGTGATCCTCCTGTTTACAGTCTCCCAAGCACTGGGATTACAGGCATGCACCACCACACTCAGTTTCAATTAAAATACATTCTTTTAAAAAGGGGCTGGCAGTGTAGCTCAGTATGAGGGCCATGGGCTTAATCCTCTGACTGGTAAGAAAATAGGAAGTTCTTCCACTACTAGAAGCCCCCTGAGGATTCGTGGCCAGCGGGTATGATGTCAGCCCCACGCACCTGAGCAGTGTTTGTGTTCTATCATGAGGACCGCTGGTTGTTGCCCAGGGCACTCACAGTGTACTGCATAATACACCTCGTTTATGGTTTTTAGACTGAGCTTAGCTGTTTAAGATGTGGTTGTCCTCTATAGCTGAAATCTGTATGCATGTATCATCTGTGTCTGTCTCAGTATACATGCACGCTTGTCAGTGTATGTACACACGTGTGATCCGCAAGCAAAGGTGGAGGAGTGTGGCGGGCCATGCCTGTCCTCTTGTCATTCCGGAAGGCTGAGGCAGGAGGATGGCAAGTTTGAACTCTGCCCGAGCAACTTAGCAAAACCTTGTCCCAAAGTATATAGATAAAAATAAGAGCTGAGAATGTTGCTCATTACCAAGACCCTGGCTCCACTCTCCAGTACTTCAAAGACAAAAGCAAAACCAAAATCGAGCACTTGGATACTATAACACTTAGAAAGGTACATCTCTCTACCTGTATGTTCAGACCCTCTTTGCCGCTTAAGACGGGAGGAGGGCCGGGATGGAGCTCAGCGGTACAGGCCTGCAGTGCAGGCGCGGGGCCCTGAATTGGATTTCTGGTACCCCACCTTCCAGTCAGTAAAGAAGGGAAGTTTTAAGCAAGCCGCTCAGGGGGGTCTTCCTGCGCAGTCTGTGCCTGATCCCGGGGTTCCCCGCTTCAGCCCTGCCCTCTTGTCCCCCAGAGCGGAGCGAGACCTTCCTGGAGGTATGGGGGAACGCGCAGCTGCGGGCCCCGGTGGCCGCCTTCGTGCGCGCGCAGGCCGTCCGTCTGGCGCTCCTGGTCCCCGAGCCCGCTCGCCTGGAGCGGGAGTTGCCGTGGCTCCGCCTCTGCGCGCTCAAGGTGCCGTCTGTGCCCGTCCCGTGGGGTCCTGGCCTGGGCAGTGGGTGGGCGGTGGGTGGGTGGGTGGTGAACTGACAGTTTGGCTGATAACCGAGCTGGGGTTCCCGACGTTGGGTGGAGCCTTCGGTTCTCGGAGCCTCAGTTTCTCCCCTGGGGCAGGGACGCGAGGCAGGCAGAGCGGGGGCGCCTGTGCATTCCTGCCTCCGCTGTCCCGCGCGCGTGGCTGTAGTTCCGCGAACGCGACGCGCTGGAGGCCGTGTTCCGCTTCTGGTCCGGCGGGGAGCAGGGCCCAGAGGCCTTTCCGGTGGGCCGCCTGTGGGACGCACGCGTGCGACACTACCTGGGCTCCCGCTATGACGCCCGGCGCGGGGTCAGCGACTGGGACCTGCGCATGAAGTTGCACGACCGCGGGGTGAGGGTCGGGGGGGCCTGGGCCCCCGAGTCTGAGAATGGAGGGCCAGGGACCCCTTTCTCAGGTCTCCTAGACCTGTCTTCCTCCCTCGGGCTACCCTAGGCCCGGGTCATCCACACCCAGGAATTTCGCCGCTGGAGGGACACAGGGGTCGCCTTTGAACTCAGAGACTCCAGTGCCTACCACGCGCCCAACCGGACCCTGGCGTCCGGCCGGCTCCTGACCCACGTGGGTGCTACTCCCTGGCCCGCCCTCCACTCTGTTTTGAGAATCTGGAAGTCGTGGTCCACACCAACTTTTCCCTCCACCTCTCTCCTGTTTTCCCAGCACGGGGAGCGCGTGGCGACGCGCGGGTACTGGGGGGACATCGCCACGGGGCCCTTCGTGGCCTTTGGCATTGAGGCCGACGACCAGAGCCTCCTGCAGACGAGGAACGGGCAGCCAGTCAAGGTGTGTGGCCCCGGGTGTAGGCGCTGGTGTCAGAGCCCGGGCCCGGCCCGGATGACCAGCCCCGCCCCGCAGGCTAAGCCCCGCCCACCGAGACCCCAGCCTCCATCTCCCCACCCCTACCCCAGCCCCTCCCCTGCTCCGCCCCCACCGCTTTGTCAGCCCGGCGCGCTCGCTCCTGCGCAGACTGCAGGGGAGATCACGCAGCACAACGTGACCGAGGTGCTCCGCGAGCTGGCCGCCTGGGGGCGCCCGAGAGCAGCGCAGGGGGACCCGGAGAAGGAGCTCGAGGGCTCCCCAGAGCAGAGGCTGTCAGGTGTGCACTCGGGTAAGCAGGAACTCTGCTAAGCCCGGCTTCAGGCTCTAGGTAGTTCGAATCCCAGCATGGACGCCGAGGTTTGCAATGCCTGGGCAGGGCCGGCGCCTTCATATTCTGCTTCTTCACCTCTCCCAGCCCTAAATCTTGACCCCATCCTTGGGATTCTGTAAAGTCCTGTCGCCCACCCCCCCGGAGCTGGGCAGGAAATCCAGGCCCCCGCACGGAGCCTCATTCCCAGGCTCGCTTAGTTCTTATTATGAGGCAGGGTCTCGCCAACCACCAGGTTGCCCAGGCTGCAGTCACTTGGCTGGCCAGAAATTCCTTGCGTGGGGAGCTGCCCAGCTAGCTGCTCCTTGGACACTGTGCCCACCCACACTTTGGCTGTATCTTCTGACCCTCTCCTCCCCTGTCGCTCCCAGCCGTCTGTCCCCTCTCTAGGGTCCGCCCTTGGGGCCCTGGGCGGTCCGGGAGGGCCTCCCTGCATCCCCACTCACTCCTCGGGGTTTCTGCTGGCTGCCCCGTGCAGAGGTGACGTTTGGTCGCCCTCCCCAGGAGACCCGGCCCGAGCACCCTTCACGCTCCACTTTCTGCCCCTCGGATCCGCGCACGCGCTGCACCACAAAGGCTGCTACCAGGGCCGCTTCCAGCTCCTCTACGTGGCCTGCGGGTGAGGGCGTGGCCGTGCCCGGCGGAACCCGGCTTGGGTCGGCTCGCACGCCCCTGCTGCCGCTGACCGCCCGCTCTCCGCAGCATGGTGCACCTGCTCGGCCCCGAGCTCGCGGCCTGCGTGGCCCCCGGAGGGAACCTGGTGGTGGAGTCCGCCCGGTGAGCCCGCGTGGCGCGGGGTGGGGGTTCCGTGCGCGCAGACGCGGGTCTCACCGCCCCTCCGCCCAGGTTCCTGGTGGACCTGCGCTCCGAGCAGCTGCAGGCCTTCTCTGCTCGCATCGGGGAGCTGGCGGGAGCGGCCGGCTTCACCCCACGCGCCGCGGCTGGGCCCTCGGAGACCTTCGCACGCTTCACCAAGCCGACTTCCGCGGGACCCAGAAACCTGCCTCAGATCCCCTCCCTCGGCGCCCCCAGTCCTGTAGCCCCTTCTGCAAGACCTGACCAAGCCCAGGGCGAGCCCGCCTCCCACGCCAAAGTGGGAGCCGACCCCGAGCCCCAGAGCCTCTCCCTTAGTGCTCACAGTCTCTGTTGCGACACCCCTGTCCCCATTGCTGCAGCCCCTTCCCTAGGATCTGACCACACCCACAGAGATCCCTCCTCCTACGCCAGAGTGGAAGCCAGCCCCGAGCCCCAGAGCCTTTCTCTGACCTCTGACGGGGGCTCTCGAGATCAGGAGCCCCCCGGGAGACACTGACCCGCTGGCGGCGCCTCGCGGTTCCCACGCAGCATTGCGCTCAGCCCCCAGTGTTGCAGAGCTGGGCCTTCGGGTTCCCACCTGGGGTTCTGTGTGCCATTCCCAGCGTCCTACAGCTCGGCGCCCCAGACTCATCCCAGAGCCACCGATGGGTCGAGGCCCCAGCCTCCAGTCCCACCCCACCTCCTGCCCTCAGTCCCAGCTGTGACTGGAGGGGTGCCCAAGCAGCTCAGTAAAGAGTCCTGTGTCCTCCTTTTTGTTCGAGTCGTGTGCCCTCGTGTCTTCTACCCTCTCTGGGCTTCAGCCCTGGGGATGGAGAGCCCAGGAGGGCGGAAACAGACTTCTAGGTTTGCAAACAGGCTCTGGGTGGCTGTCCTGATACTGTGATTCAAGAACAGGAGGCCTAACCTGAGGCGTGAGTTTAACACACAATCAATAGCCCAGTGTGATGGCCAGAGGCTGAGACAGGAGGATCGGTGCAAGTTTGAGGCTACAAAGTGAACTCAAGGCCAGCCTGAGTTGCACAGAGAGACCCTGTCTCAAAAAGACATAAATAAATAAATAAATAAATAAATAAAAATTTAAAAAGCTAAATAATAGGCGAGGCATGGTGGTGCAGCTTATAATCCCAGCACTCAGGAGGCTGGAGAATAGTTGTGATTTCAAGTGTAGCCAGGATTACAAAGTGAGCTCAAGGCCAGCTTGAACTACATGGTGAGACCCTGACTGAAAAATAAATAGCTAATAAGAAAATAAAAAGCTAAATAAAATATAAATAAATATGGATCTACCAGCTTACGTATTTGGGTACCAAAACTACCCCAAAACAGTGAATAAGAGAAAGTACTAACCCTCATGAAGAATTAAAACTAGCAAAGGAGTAGGAGGGTCCAAGGAAAAAGACCAGGCAAGCCTGGACTGGGGTCTGGGTGGGGAGGCGGGGTTGGGATCCCGGGGTCTGAGGGAGGGGCCCCTAGGTGCCTGGCCTGTTTCCAAGTCTGAAGGCAGAGAGGCCTCGCACTCCAGGCCAGAGGGAGAAAGGGTCCATCCGGATCCCGGAATGCCAAGGTGACCCGGTGATCCCAGGAGTGCAGCCGCCCCGCCCCTCAAGCGCCCTTATCTCTGTCCTGGTCCTGGAGGAGGGGACAGCAGTATATTTAGTCCCTGTCCTTGCCCTTTATCTCAGTGTCCTAGTGAGGCCAGAGCGGCACAGTGGAAACCAAAGAGCCCGAGAACTCCAAGGTCACCGCTGCGCCCCTCACCGGCCCCCGGGAGCCCCTGTTTGCTGTCTCCTACATCTCAGCCCAAGTCTCCTATGGCCGACGAGTGAGTGCCTCTTGGTGACCCTGCTTCCTGGAGGCCCAGGGGGGTGTTGGTAGTGGTGATCTCCAGGGTTCTCAAGAGGGTGGGAGCCGTGAGGCCGGACGCCTGAAGATGGAGGTAGTGTAGGGATCCTGGGTGCAGACGAGGTAAACTTATGGGAATCAAACAGGACTTGGGAAGCTGAGGCAGGAGGATCATCTTTTACTTTGAGCCCAGCCTGGGCAACTTGACTTAGGGAGACCCTGTCTCAAAATAAAATATGAAGAATGTGGGATCAGACTCCTGATACCTTAGCAGGGGAGCTGGTGACCTAACCCCTAATCCCTCAGGGGACAGATAGGACACAGGCCCCCCAGCAATGCTCTCTCCCGGGTTTCTCTCCCTGCAGGAGCAGCGATGCGGTGAGACTGCGCAGAGGCCAGGCTGGGACCCCAGGGCCTGGGTGCACGACAGGGGAGGGTGGGACGGAGGCTGCATCCCTAAAGAAGCCACTGGGGAGAACAGGGGCTCGGTGGTTACGCAGTCGCTCCTTCTCCCCAGGCGGGGGAGCCACGCCCTGCGCCGGCCCCAGTGCGAAGGCGCTCTTCTGCCAACTACCGCGCCTATGCCACGGAGCCACACGCCAAGGTCCGGAGGCGGAGGGCGGGGCCCGGCCGAGGCTTAGGTGCCGGGGCGGGGCTTAAGAAAGGAGGAGGTTCTGATTGGTGAGAGCGGCCTGTAGGTGGAGCTCCGTTCTCACAGTCGCTTAGGGGGTGGTGGGCGGTGCCTAACTAGAGACAGGGCCCGAGATTAGTGGGTGGGGATGGGGGCGTGGCTTTCCCTGGACTCAGAGGCCAAGTCGAAAGTGGTCTCAGGGTTAGGAGTTCCTTGAAGTCCTTCACGCTGCTCATTTTTGGATTTCTCTCCTTGATCCTTTCTTTCTCCATGCATCCTGGTAGAAAAAGTCGAAGATCTCCGCCTCCAGAAAGTTGCAGCTGAAGGTGAGGATGAGCTGGGGGCGGAGCTTTCGGGAACAGTGCAAGGTCTGGGCGGGGCTTTGCTGGGGCGCCCCTGTGGCGTGATGGGGTCCAGCCCGAGGGTCCGGTCTCGGAGGACCCGGCTTTATTCCCGACCCCGGGGGCTCAGCACCACCCATCGTCCTGCAGACCCTGATGCTGCAGATCGCGAAGCAGGAGGTGGAGCGCGAGGCGGAGGAACGGCGAGGAGAGAAGGGGCGCGCGCTGACCACGCGGTGCCAGCCCCTGGAGCTGGCCGGGCTGGGCTTCGCCGAGCTGCAGGTACCGACACAGGCGGCCCTGCTCAGACCAGGGTCGGTGTCAGTCTGCGTCCTTGCCTCGCTCGGGTTCACGAGCACCGCCCTGTTCCCCTCTGCCCATGGTTGCCACCACAGCCCAGGCCTGGGCTCAGGTCCTCCAGGCCCAGTTGTGCCGGGACTCCTGGCTCCTGCCCACCCTTGTGTGTTCCCTGGAGTCCACGCTGCAGCCCGCGCGTTCAGACCCAGATCGTAGCGCCCCAAACCTCTCCACTCCGACACGGGGCCCGGCCCAGCCCTTCCCACCCGGCACACGTTGGGCTTCTCCACCAGGACTTATGCCGACAACTCCACAGCCGGGTGGACAAGGTGGATGAAGAGAGATACGACATAGAGGCCAAAGTTACCAAGAACGTCACGGAGGTGGGAGCCCTGGGTGCTGGGCACCCTCGCAGAGTGCCAGCCTTGGTTTGGAGCCGCAGGGCACTGTCTGAGGGGGCGGGGCAGAAGGGTGCGTTTGACCTGGGTCAGGAATAGGGTTTCCCACAGGGAGGCACACGCAGGCTGTGCAGCCCAGGTGCTGGGGCGCTGAGCCCTGGGAGAGGAGTTCTCAGGATGGAGCTGTAGCTCACAGGCTGCTGAGAGCGCGGGTGGGAGGTGCCGAGAGAGGCGGGGCTCCTCAGGGGCTTCAGCCGAGCTGCGGAAGGGGCGCCCGGCTAGGTATGGAGGGCAGGAGCTGGAAGAGGCCGAGGGGGAGGGGCAGTGTCATGCCCATGCGGCTGCCCTCAGATCGCAGATCTGACCCAGAAGATCTTCGACCTTCGTGGCAAGTTTAAGCGACCCACCCTGCGGAGGGTGCGCATCTCAGCGGATGCGATGATGCAGGCCCTGCTGGGAACCCGGGCCAAGGAGTCCTTGGACCTGCGGGCCCACCTCAAGCAGGTGAAGAAAGAAGACACCGAGAAGGTGAGCGTGGGACAGGGCCAGGAAAGGGGCACTCGGGAGGCTGGAGCGCAGTATGAGGCTGGGCTCTAACCTAAGGCAGCCCTCCCTTGGGGGGAGGGGCTGCGAAGGGGTCCTCAGTGAGAACTTTGGGAAATGGGAGATGACAGGGGAAGAAGTGAGACCGGGAGACAGGGCTGGAGAGACAGCTCAAAGGTACAGTGTTTTCCAGCAAGTGTGAGGCCCTGGGTTTAATTCCCAGCACCTTTATTAAAGCAGACTGGGGAAGCCAAGTGTGGCGGCACACGCCAATAATCTAGCACTTGGGAGGCTGAGGCAGGAGACTCACTATGAGTTTGAGAGACCCTGTTTCAGAAGAAAACAGAGAGAGGGAAAGGGAGAGGGAGAGAGAGAAGGAGAGGGAGAGGGAGAGCGATTCATGAAGGAATCAGGAAATGTTGTGTGGGGAGATTGCCAGGATGTTGTGGGGGTGGTGGGCCAGAGGACTGGGTCTAGGTGTCCCAACAAGCAGATTCAGTCACCCCACCCACCTCGAGAGTCCAGTTCGCAGAAAGAGAGAAACAGAGAGATAAAGACAGTCAGGAAAGAGGTTGCTTTCAGTTCGGTCATCCTGAAAAGATGATCTCGGCAGGATTTTATAGGGAAAGGGCTAAAGCGAGGCGGTGGAGTACGTATGGCGTCCCGGCAGGCTGTGGGATGCTTGCGGGTCTTATCCTGGGGATCCTGCAGCCAGGGCTGAGGAGCAGCTTTAGTTCTCCTGGGTCGGCTGCCTGTGGTGCTGGCCTTTCCTGGAGTTTGACAAGGCAGTAAGGACAAGGATGGGACCTGGGCAGGTCTCAGGGGGTCCTTCAAAGAGGAGGTGGGGACCCGAAGGAGGTGGGAAAAGAATCTTGGCTCATTAGCGTGAGGCCCAGACAGTTATCATCTACATGGTTAGAAACGAAGGGAGAATAAGAAGTAGCCACCCAGGGACTTCACACTCAGCTGCATCCCCAGCCCTATTTTTTTTTTTTTTACTTTTTTAAATATTTATTTATTTAGTATTTAGTACAGGGTCTCACTACACAGATCAGACTTGTAGCGATCCTCCTGTTTTCAGCCTCTCAGGCGCTGGGATTACAGGCGCAGCACCGCTGTGCCCAGTCCCAATCACAGTCTCAGCGCCCTCTAGGGGCAGGGCCGGCACAGCACTGGGGGTAGGGGATCGAATCCCAGTCACTGTGTCTGCCTAAGCAGGTGCTTTAATCCACTGAGCTATCTGGCTGGCCCTCCCAGCACTATTTTATTTTATTCTGAGTCAGGGTCTCAATAAGTCTGTAAGTTCCCCAGGCTCAGCTCAAATTTGTCATCCTCCTGCCTCAGCGCCCAAGTTCTGGGATTGCAGGCATGCACTGCCACACCTGGCTGCATGTTTTTCTTTTATCCTACTTCACTACTTCAGGGGAGCAAATTTCAAAGGCACCCCATTACGGGGCCTTGTGTCAGGCACAAGTACTAGATTCCTGGGCAAATGTCCATAGCAGAGCCACCCAGCTGGCTAGAGGGTGAATGGGCCAGAGCCAGGAGGAGCCCTGACCTCTGCCCTTCCTCCCCAGGAGAACCGGGAGGTGGGCGACTGGCGCAAGAACATCGACGCCCTGAGTGGCATGGAGGGCCGGAAGAAGAAGTTTGAGGGCTGAGCCTACCCTCCCCGAGGGTGCTAAGGAAATCAAAGCCCTGAGAAATAAAAGCTGCCTGTGCTAGAAGTGATTGAGTGTGCGCTCCCTGAGGCTCAGGCCTATGGGTGGGGACTCAGGGCATGGGTGGTCCCTGGTCATCTGTGCAGGTGCAACGCATTCAAGGCTGAAAAAGGGGTGGCAGAGACGGGGAAGCTGAGGCAGAGGCCAGAGAGCGAGGAAAGAACAGGCATGTAGGAAGAAGGGGAAACGGGGGGGGGGAGAGAGAGAGAGAGAGAGAGACAGACAGACAGACAGACAGACAGACAGACAGACAGACAGTACAAGGCCCGCGGAGAGCCCTGAGAGGAAGCCTGACCAGGGAGAGACCCTCCAGAAGGGCCAGGGAGCCCAGCGTGGTGTCACACGCCTGCAATCCCCACACTCAGGAGGCTGAGGCAAAAAGATCACTGTGATTTCAAGGTCAGCCTGGAGAACATAGCCAGACCTCTGAAAACAAACAAAAAGCAGAAGAGCTAAGGAGACAGACCCTGAGACACAGGGAAGCACTTGTTCCACTGAGCCATCTCCCCGTCCCCTAGAGCCAGAGACACAGAGGCAAAAGGAGGCAGAGACAGAGCAGATGATGCCCAGCAGAGGTAGGAAGGAGGCACATGCCTGACATCAGAGATGCAGAGACAAAGGAGCCTCTTGCAGGGTGCGGGAAGAGGCCAGGGCCTGCTGTCTGGGCCTTTGGGCCTAGAGTTCAAGGTCGAGGTTTATTAGGCTGGCAGGAGGAGGACACCAAAGAAAGCAGTGTCAGATGGAGGTGGGGGCTGGGAGCTTAACGGACACCCCCTCCCCTCCCCACCACACCTGCTACCCCGCTTTAGCGCCTGTTGTCACCAAGGTGGAATCTGATGGCAGACAAAGAGGTGGGGGTGGGGAAGGGGGACACAGAGGCAGATAGAAAGGGGGAGGTAGAGAAAGGGGAGGTAGGGAAAGACAGGACCCGAGGGAGGTGCCCCCCACAGAGGAGTAGCAGGGAGCTTGGGAGTCGGGAGTCAGGAGCTGGCCGGATTGGAGAAAGGCGAGATGGTGGCCAGAGGGACACAGGAAGAGGAGTCAGAGAGGTAGAAATGGGAAGTGTCCCTTGTGTCACTAAGCATTGTCCGAGGCCCCACTGTGTTTCCAGCAGGGGCCCTGGGCTCGGGAAGCTGTGTGGTACAGCAACCTTGGCAGCGCTTGAGCCTGCCCGGGCTCCAGGGTGGTACCAGCAGGGTGCAGAGAGGCTTGGGGCTTGGGCCAGGCGGCCGAGCTGGGCCGAGGAATTCCTTCCCCGACCTGTACCCTCCCCCTCCTTTTCCCCCTCCCCCTCCCCTCCTCCTCACTCTGGGGCGGGCCAAGGCCCCTATAAAATCCAGGAAGCACAGCGGCCGGCGCCAGACAGCCCTTCCCACCAGCACCACAGACCCAGGTAACAGCACCGGGGCTACTAGCAGGGTTTGTGGGTTACAGAATCTGGGTGTGCCTCAGGATTGCAGAGGTCTCAGAATCTGAGAAATTGGGGCTTGGAGTCAAAGCGTCTGCATACTGGGATTTGGGGGTTCAGACTCTGGGCCTGTCAGAACTAGGGCTCAGAACATGGGGTTTTGACGTCTGAGCTCGAGCTCGGGTATTGGGTTTATTGAGTTTTCCTAATGCGAGGTTTTACAGTTTAGGCGGTCTAAGACCTGGACCTTGAGGCTATCGGGGCCCCTGCCTGGACTATCACTGGGTGGGGCTCGGAATCGAGATGTGGGGCCATCATCAATGGCCACAGCCTTGCTTCCTGGGCTTTGGGATTTACTTAACCAGGACACCGTTGGGGTCGCAGAGGTCGAGGTCTAGATACTGAGGGATCAGGCTGCTGTCTGTGGACAGAAGTTGCTCTCAGGGGCGCTCACCTGTCCATAGGCGGGGGTGAAGGTGAGAAGGGGAGCCGCGGGAGGAAAAGCGCCCGTGGGGACGGCAATGGAGGCTGGGTAGGGGCCCGTGCGACTACAGTTTGAGGACACCCCCTTCCGTCCCTTGTTAGGAAATGTCCTCTGTTCCGCGTCTATGACATCGCCCCAAAATAGCACTGGGGTGGGGTAGCTATTGTCTTCAGGCCACTGTCCCCGCCAGGCCCTAATCCCAGGATCAGGTTTCCACAGACCTGTCATGGACAAAGCTGGACAGCTGTGTGTGTGTAGGGGGGGCGCGGGCGGTCCTGGGCTGGGCTGGGGCCACGGCTCACGGAAGAGTGTGACTTCGGGTTCAGTGACCCGAGCTTCCCTCCCCCACCCCCTGCTCCCGGAGCCGGGCCGGGTCCAGCGCTCAGCCTTCTTCACTGCCTCCCGCAGGTCCCAGCAGGATGTCGGACACTGAGGAGCAGGACTATGAGGAGTGAGCTGTCTTCCGCTGGGCTCGGGGTGGACACGGGAGACCCTACAGCCCCTCGATGTCTAACTGTCCCCTCCTTTCTCTTGGGTCCCCAGGGAGCAGGCTGAAGGTGAGTGGTGAGGCAGCGTGAGGAGGACGTCCTCACATCTGGCGCCGGGCCAGGGTGGGAGGCCACTGGGTCGTGAGTCGAGCCCTGGTTCGGTCTCAGGACCCCCTTTTCCACCCCGGGTTCGCCCTTAGTCCCCGCCCCCTCTCCAACCCCTGTCCGTTCTATTGCACCTGGACCCGGACACCTGGTTCGGTCCCCGCCCCCGAGTCTCGCCCCGCCTCCAGCCCCGCCCCGTCTGGGTCCCGGTCCCGGCCCCGCCCCGCCCTGCCCGGTCTCGGGGTCCCTAGTCCCCCCGACTCGGCTTGCCTGGCCGGGTCCTGACGCCCCCAACCGCTCGCCCGCCCGCAGAGGAGGAGCCCGCCGAGGAGGAGGAAGGTGAGCCGCGGGCGGCGGGCGGCGGCGGGTCCCGGCGACGTGCTCTGACGCTGCCCCTCTCTCCGCCCGCCTGGCCGCCCGCTCCCCGCCCCGCTTCTTCCCCCAGCCCCCGAGGAGCCGGAGCCGGAGGCAGAGCGAGGTGATGACGGCGTTCGTCCCGGGAGCGACGGCGGCCCGGCCCGCCCCGTCCCCGCTGGCTCCGCGGCCCGCCCCGCCGGCCCTTTAGAGCCCCCTGGTGGCCGCAAAGGGAAACGGCCCTGAGAGTGGCCTTTTCCCTTCCTAAAGGGACCGACGCCCAAGCCTTCCCGCTCCCGCAAGGCTTGGGTGTGTGCGGGGCGCCTCCCCGTGCTCTCCGCCATATACATTCGAAGGTTGGGGACAACGGGGCGGCCGGGTCCCGGAGGGGGAGGACTAGGACTGGGCCGAGAAGGGCTGGCGTCCCTCGCCGATGGCTCTGGAGCAGGAGTTGAGCCATGTACACGGGAAAGGGACTGGGGGCCTGGACGCTGGGGTCCCCATACCGGTGCTGAATGTATATCTGATGCGTGTGAGCCGCCTCCTCCCGTCTGTGCCCCCGACTTCCCTATCCCCTTCTCCCCTGTCCTTCCCCAGAATTGCCTTTGGGGGTCCTTCCCTTGGTTGCTGGGGCTGGGGTCTGCACCCCCAGACTCTAATGATTTCTTTGCATCCCCTCACTGAAAGAAGAGGAGCGTCCCAAACCAAGGTGAGAGCCTGGGGTGGTAGGATCCCCACCCCAAGGCAAGATGCAGGAGCCAGCCCGGGGTGAAGTCAGGACACTGCCACCAGCACCCTCGCCTTAGGGGGCCTCCTGGGTCCCCCTGCAGGACTCATACATCCCACCCAGACAGCCAGGGTGCTGAGTCCCACAGCCCACGGGCGACAGCTAGTGGGAGTGGAAGTGCTGTTGGGGGCTGAGTGTGAGCAGGCAGGGACAGGACACAGTGAGGTCTGGGCTGCTGTGATGTGAGGTGCTGCTGGGGACAGGGCTAGGAGCCATAAGGAGACAGGCAGCAGCAAGGCACAGGGTGACGCTGGAGCCGAAGCTCCCGGGCATGCAGGTGCAAAGGCCTGGGGTTGTGAAAGCTAGGGGCACCACCAGTGGGGTGTGTGTGTGTGTGTGTGTGTGTGTTGGGGGAGGAGCTGGCAGGGCCAAATGGGGACGTTTTCCCCTTACTCATGGGCTGTACCTCCTATCCATGCAGCCGTCCAGTGGTTCCTCCCTTGATCCCCCCTAAGATCCCAGAAGGGGAGCGCGTGGACTTCGATGTAAGTAGTAGCAGCAGGCCGCAGGCCCTGGGGAGGCCCTGCCCACTGTCCTTCGGTAGCCAGCAGCCTCCTCCTGGCGCAGGGCCAGCACTGCCCTCCCTGTCTCCATCCCGCAGGACATCCACCGCAAGCGCATGGAGAAGGACCTCCTGGAGCTGCAGACGCTTATCGACGTGCACTTCGAGCAGCGCAAGAAGGAGGAGGAGGAGCTGGTGGCGCTGAAAGATCGCATTGTGAGCAGGCGTGCCCGATGCCCTTCCCTGTGCGCTGGGCTGTCCCCTTCCTGGGTCTTGGTGGTGCTAGCTACATCCCCAGCTCTTTTTATCCTTTAATTTGAGACAAGTCCTCTTGCCTCTGCCTCCTGCATGCTGGGATCGCAGGTGTGCGCCACCAGGCCCTGCTCAATCTGCCTTTCCGCCCACGTGGGAGAGGGCTGGCTGGCTGGCTGGGTGGGTGGTGGGTTCTGCCCCTCACTCTCCTGCCTCCCCAGGAGCGGCGCCGGGCCGAGAGGGCCGAGCAGCAGCGCTTCAGGACGGAGAAGGAGCGTGAGCGGCAGGCCAAGCTGGCGGTGGGTGCCGCCCCTGCCTGGGGGGGCTGGGCGGGATTCGTTCTTCAGATGCTGTTTTTCCTTTTCTGACATTTGCTGTGCTTCCGAGGATGCCCTGCTGCTGGAGGACTTAGGGATCCTTCTGCTGGAAGCGACGGAGACCCCAGGCATCAGCGCGGGGACTCGGTGGCCTCCTGTAGATAGGAAGTCGGGTGCTGGCTTCAGGCATGGCACGAAAGCTGCACGTTTCTCATATTTGGCCAGAGTTTCTGTGCATGAGAGGCTGACCAACTCCTGGTTTGCCTGGGGCATTACCAGGTTTAGGCCAGAAATTCCGGAGGTTAGTCAGGGGCTGGTCACCCTCCTCCCATGGCCATCGGTGCTACGGCCTGAACCCCCTTGGCGTTGTCCTTTGCGCAGACCTGGGCGAGCCAGACGGTGTGTAGGGAGCCCACTGGCTGCTCTGGGTGAGGCCTTGGGAGGCACGCCTGGCTTGGTATTCAGGAGAGTCCGCACTCCAGGAGGGGTGGCAGGCTGGCCCAGCCGTGGGCTGGGAGATGTCCACACCACAGTGCTGCCATTCGAGTGTGTAGCTCACATGGCGAAGGGGACTTTGCAGGTCCATTGAGTTCAGGGTGCCATGTGCGCGCGTGCGTGCGTGCGTGCGTGCGTGTGTGTGTGTGTATGTGTGACTGAGGATTGAACCAGGACCTTCACATTGAGCTACGTTCCCAGTCCCGTTTTAGTTTTTATTTTCAGACAGGGTCTCCCAAGGTCAGCAAGTTTGCCAGACTGGGCTCAAACCTGCCATCCTCCTGTCTCAGCCTCCTAAAGTACTAGTGCCACCAGGCCCAGCGATGGCCCTGCATCATATGGGTGGCCCGAAATTGTCACAGGGCCCTGGGGGGGGGGAGGCATGATGGCCAGAGCCAGAGAGATTTGAGGCCTGCGGATGGGGAAGGAAGCGCAAGCTGCCCTGCCTGCTTCTAGAGGCGGAAGGGCAGGGGCCTTCTCTGTGGTCCGGGGAGCCAAGCCACTCACACAGGTGTACGCCAGGAGTACCCTCTGGCCTGCAGAACTGTGAGGCGGTCAGTTCACACCCATAGCCCTGGTACTATAGGAGGCTGAGGCAGCTGGACTGCAGGTGGGACTCGGCCTGGGCAACTTAGCCACTTAGTGACACCCTGTCTCAAAATAAAAGAGGGCTGGGGATGCAGCTCAGTGCGAAGAGCCTGGATTCAATGCTCAGCACCATCACCAAAACAAGGAAATGGCCTTATCTTTGGCCACAAATGTGCAAATTATGCTAAAAGTCCTTAAAGTAATGGTGCTGGATGTCCAGGGCACTGTGCCCCCATTTCCCGCCCTCTCATGGGACCGGGTCCCCTGGGCCCCCCAGCTCCAGGACAAGGGCTGCATCAGCCTCCTTTGCCCCTTGCCCGCTGAATGCCTGCTCTAAGCCCTCGAGGATGCACCCTGGTTTCCCTGGCACAGGGAGCCTGAGGCTGGGAGCATCACATCTGCACGGAGGTACACAGCCAGCCCTCGCTGTGGGCATGGGGACAGGAGGAGTGGTCACCCAGACCCCACCATCCCCTGCTTCGCTTGCTAGGCCTCTGGGGCCACGCTGGAGGCACAGGGCTGAGCCTGTGTCCCCGCAGGAGGAGAAGATGCGGAAGGAGGAGGAGGAGGCCAAGAAGCGCGCGGAG
This sequence comes from Octodon degus, assembly GCF_000260255.1. NCBI lineage: Eukaryota > Metazoa > Chordata > Mammalia > Rodentia > Octodontidae > Octodon > Octodon degus. Next base: position 544,455 of record NW_004524896.1, read on the forward strand.
GATGACGCCAAGAAAAAGAAGGTGCTGTCCAACATGGGGGCGCATTTTGGAGGCTACCTGGTCAAGGTGAGTCCTGCCTGGGAAGCGTGTGGTCTGCTCCAAGGCAGGGGTAGGGAGGGCCTGGAGTCTGGGCTCTGGGTGGAGGAGGCCGCCCGACCCTGGGTAGGCGTGGGGAGGACAGGTGCAGACTGTCTCGGGTGCCACCCCGGTCGCACGCCTGGGTGCCCGTGGGTGCCTGGAGGCTCAGTCCCTGCTCGCGCCCCTCACCTAAGGCAGAGCAGAAGCGCGGGAAGCGGCAGACCGGGCGGGAGATGAAGCAGCGGATCCTGTCGGAGCGGAAGAAGCCCCTGAACATCGACCACATGGGCGAGGAGCAGCTCAGGTCAGTGACCTGCCTGGGGTGGTCCTGGCAGCTAGGACAAGGAGCCGAGGGTCCTCTCTGAGCCCCAGTGGGTGACCAGTGTGTGCTGTGCCCCTCTGGGCCCCGCAGGCCCGGCGAGCTGGTCACTGGTGACGCAGCTGCGGCTCCCAAGTGCAGAGGATTCTGTTCCTGAGGAGCCGCCCGCTGCCCTCTGCACATCTTGCCTTTTGTCTGGGTTAGACCAGCCGTCTCCTCTGCCCCTGAGAACCAGTTCAGGCCAGCAGAGGTCTCTCCTCCCGGCCACACTGTGCACTTTGGGGCTGGCGGCGCACTGTGTGGTCTCAGCTTCTGGGAGGCTGAGGCAGCAGGATCTCAAGTTCCAGCCCAGCCTGTGCAATTGTCATAAAAAAAAAAAATGCTGAAAGTTGGGGTTGTAGCTCAGTGCCGAGGTCCAGCGTTCAGGCCCTCCTCTCATCCCCGGAAAGAAAGAACAGCAGCATGTGGAGGAGGCCGAAGTGCAGGCCCCCTCACTGCCCCGACCTGGCAGGGAGAAGGCCCAGGAGCTGTCCGACTGGATCCACCAGCTGGAGTCTGAGAAGTTCGACCTGATGGCGAAGCTGAAGCAGCAGAAATACGAGGTGGGCGTCACTTCTGTGGGGCACTGCCAGTGGGGGGGCCAGGGGGGCCCTGTCCCCCAGGGCCATCCCAGCCTGTGCCTCTGTCCCCAGATCAATGTGCTGTACAACCGCATCAGCCACGCCCAGAAATTGTAAGTGTGCCTTGGAGCGGCGGCCCTGTCCCCTTTTCTTCTGTCCCTGAAATCCCTCGTTCTGTGGTAGCCCATGGAGATCTTGGTCCCTGGAGGACACTTGGCACTGCTGGGACAATTTGCTTGTCGCAGCTGAAGCAGAGGTGCTGGAGTCTAGCAGTGGGACCTCCTGGGGGCCAAATGCTGGTCCTTCCACATGGAGCTTCTCCGGACCGCAGTGCCCTGCCCTCGGTTCCGCTGGCCCTCTTGCACAATGGCCCACACGTTGGGTCCCCTGACACTGATGTCCCCCAACTCATCCTCATGACACGTTTTAGTCCCATGTGAGCCTGCCATGTGGCCAGCAGCCCCCGGCCTGTCCCTCCGCCTGGCAGGGCCACCTGCAGGCCTTTGCCTCCTCTCCTGGGGGTGAGAGAGGACTCTTTATGGGGCCAGAGGCCTGGGGTCTGCCTGACCCTCCTGACACCCCATCCTCCCCCAGCCGGAAAGGCGCAGGAAAGGGCCGCGTCGGAGGCCGCTGGAAGTGAGGAAGTCAGGATGCGACCCCCTGGGGCCCCGGGAGCTGTCAGAGAGTTCGTCTCATCTGTGACTTGAAATAAATGGCCCCCTACGGCCCCTGCTGGGTGCTTGACTTTGTTATTAACACGCGGCTGGCCACTCACTGCTGGTTCACGGTCATAGTGGCTATGGCTTGGGAGAGTCCTGAACAGTCATGAAAATGAAGCCAGGCGTGGTGACGGTGGCGCACACTCCTGTAACCCACGCGCAGGAGAGGCCACGCCAGGAGGATCACTGCGAATTCAAGGCCAGCCTGGCCTACAGAATGCGACCCTGTCTCAGATAGGCAAAACCAAACCAAAACCAAACCAAATGCCCGGGTGAGCCCTCACACCGCTGGGGGAACAGCACGTGGGACGCGGTGTGGTTTGTCCAGAGGGGAGGTGGAGCTCAGCACGCGCCCAGCAGGTCCTCTGCTTGGCAGTGCCATGAGAACCGAAAGCAGGGACACATGCCAGCCTGCCCTGCCCTGCCCCGCGCTGTTCACACAGCAGTGCTCTGCCCGAAGGTAGAGCCAGCCCGAGTGCCCATGGTGGATGAAGGAGCGGGAAGACAACTTGGTCCGCCTGCCAAATTCACACACGCTCAGGGGACTCAGTCCCATCGTGGTCACCCCACCCTGCCCGGTTGCAAGGGTAGCTGCGCAGCATCCTTGGTGGCCTGTTGAACCTTGCTTACAACCGGGGGTGCCAGCTGCGTGTGCTGGTGCATCCCAGGAATCCCAGCACTCACGGAGGCTGAGGTCAGAGGACTGCGAGTTGGAGCCCAGCCTGCGCAAATTAGGGCCTGGGCGAGACCCTGCTCAATTCCAAGGACTGGGCTATAGCTCAGGCAGAGACCCCGGTCTCACGGGCTTCCTCTTGTTTCACAGGAGACTCAGTCCTTGCCTTGGTCTGGGGTTAGCTGGTGCTTCTCCATCTCCGATAAAGCTGGGGCTCAGTTCCTGAGGGAGGAGGCAGCAGTCAGGGGCCTGGAGGCGGCACTCTGCAACCCATCACGCCGTAACCTGGCACGCGGTAGCCAGGCCCTGCACGCCGGACTCACCACCCGCCCCCAGGACAGTTGCCCTGTGTCCTTGGGGGCCAGGGCAGACCTGTTATGCGTAACACAGCTTGGCTATGTCTCTGAGTGGTCTGCTGCCCTGCACTCATACCAAAATTAAGACAACTCCTCACTGTGCCCTAAAGAGATGGGGAAAGTGTAATAATAGTTATACAAACCAGATATGGTGGTACACACCCGTCATCTCAGTGCTTGGAAGGCTGAGGCAGGAGGATTGGTGTGAGTTGGAGGCCAGCCTGGGCTACATAGTGAGTTCAAGGCCAGCCTGAACTACAAAGTTAGACCCTGTCTCAAAAAACAAACGCTTGGGGGGCTGGTGAGATGGCTCAGTGGTCTAAAGCACCTACTTAGAGCAAGCTTGGCAGAGTACAGGGACCGCGGTTCAATCCCCCAGCACCACGTGCCAGCCAGCCCCGCCCCCTGGTGGGCTGAGCTGGCCACGCACACACAAATAAATAAATAAAAATTAAAAACAAAACAAAACAAAACAAAAAACCAAACGCTTGGCTAATCTTTGTGCCTCAGCCTCCCGAGTGCTGAGATGACAGGTGTGCACCCCTAGTCCCAGGTAGGAAAACATGGTTGAGATGCAGTTCCTTTTCTGTAATTCTGGTGGCTGTGACTCTGCCTCTGGCTTCTTTCCGTTCCTGTTTTGGGAGGTGACGGTTAGGACGGTGCAATTCTTAGGCAGCCTAATTGTGTCAAAGCTTCCTTCCTGTCCATGCGTCCGGGCCCAGTTTTAGCGTCCTGACAACTACAGGCAGCCCAGCTGTGGCGTGCCTAAAAATAGAATTCCCTCCTAAATTTAAACTGTTCCTTTGCCCAAGGAACTCTTCTGGGGATGGTTGTAAAGTCACAGATTGGGACCTCCTGATCCTACTCTCAGCTGTGTATGCACAGACAGGAGCTGCTCCCAGTTGGCCGGCTCCCAGCCTTGCAATGCTGTCAGTGACCTTTCTGGGGCCTCGGGGAAGAGGGAACACTGTCTTAGCTCTCTGAGGTTATTTCACCAGCAGGGAAGAGGTGCCCAGTGCCTGGGCAAAGTCCTGTAACTCTGCTGCTAGAGTGGAGAAGAAAGAGCAGGCCAAAGAAGCTAGCAGACCTGCACCATCAGAAAGAGGACGGGAGGGGCACGTGCAGGCACCCAGACACAGCTGTAGAGTCCCCGTGTCTCTGACAGTTCATCTATACTATCTCTACAAGTCCAGGGACAGAGACCAGCCTCTGGTTGCAGAGCTAGGAAGTGGCAGAGACAAAGATTCTGACCCAAGGTTGGCAACTACAAACAGGAATTTCTTAAATCTTTTTTTTTTTTTTTTTTTAATTTTATTTATTTGTGTGTGGGGGTGGCCAGCTCAGCCCACTAGGGGGCGGGGCTGGCTGGCATGTGGTGCTGGGGGATTGAACCGTGGTCCCTCTGCTTTGCTAAGCTTGTTCTGAGTAGGTGCTTTAGACCACTGAGCCATCTCACCAGCCCAAACAGGAATTTCTAACCTAGAATAGTTAGTAGTGGAATAGGACTCTAAAAATAGTAGGCAAGTTGCATTGGTGGTGTATTCCTGTAATCCCAGCACATGGAAGGCTGAGGCAGGACTGCTGCAAATCAGAGGCCGGCCTAGGCGACATAGTGAGACCCTGTCTGGAAAAAAAAAAAAAAAAAAAAAAAAAGTCAAAGCCTTAACGTAGAGGTCAAACTAAAGATTTTTTTTTTTTTCCAGAACCAGGGATTGAACTCAGGCCCTTGTGCTTACCAGGCAAGCGCTTATTCTACTGAGCCATCTCCCCGGCCCAAGATTGTTAATAGTTATGGCCAGGGCTCACCACAGATCAAAGGGTGGGCTGGGTAAACCAAATAGCTTGTTTCCTGCAAGTAATCATAGTCATGAAAACAGGCATTCATAAACACAGCCACAGACAGGACTGTAAATACACGTGTCCCAATTATTCTGGGGCATAGGCCATACATGATGGTGCTCCACACAGTGACACACTTGAGAACTGGGAAGGCACATGGTGTGCACCTGTGGAAAGGGTGGGTTGAGGGGCCACACAAGCCAAGAGCCACAGGAGCCTTTGTGACTATGGCCAGCCCTCCCTGGCTTCATCGGATTTGTAATTTATTTCTTGAACGAGCCAAAGGACTTCAGAGCGGAGGGGCTGCTCCAGTATTTTATTTTATTTTTTTTAAACTTTTTGGCTTTCATCCAGATTCTGGACACTTTGTGATTTTTATGGGTCTCTGTTCCTATCCCAAAGTGTCTTTATCCTTCCCATTTTGGGTTTAGGTACAGAAACACTTAAAGTCAGGGTCAATGTGTGCTTATCTCCTGGGTCTACTACAAGAACTTGACCTTCCAAACCTCCTGGAGAACCTTGGCCTGCGCTCCCAATCCCAGCGAGTCATGAGACTGTGCTACTGCCTGGACTACACCTCCCAGTGTGCTCCACGGCCCGGGGTGGTCCAGCAGGAGACTGTTACTGAGGACCCAGTCTCTTAGATTCCTTGCCCCATCGTGACCCAAAGAGTACCATTAGGGACTTGCGGCTTCTCTTGCCCTGGAGCGTAATTTCCTGAGGTGCTCTGGACCCTGCTCATGATGAGCCAGGCCTTTGGGGTGCAGCCCCGAGGACTACATTTCCGAGGGTGCGCCCGGTTGTTGGCAGGATACCCTCATCTTTGCTCCCCAGCTGTATTTCCCAGCATGCTCTGGGCGGTCACCAGGAAAGGTTGGGAGTAGGACTCACTTTCCCACGGGGCCTTGGTTTTTCCCACGACCTAGGGAGTCCATTTAGTCATTCATTCAAAGTATTTTCCATCTTATCCTTAAGCTCAGCCCGAGACATAGACTAGGTAGTATACGTAGAGGACCGAAGCCCCTGCCCTCATGGAGTTTATTTCTAGTTGAAGGAGGCAGCGCCTGCCTGGCAAGCGCAGGGTCCTGAGTTCAATCCCCGGTAACGCAGAAAAAAAAAAAAAGGAGGCAGACTAAAAAAAAATAGCCTATGGAACAGTGTACCTTTTCGGACTCCTCCCGTGAGGAGGAGTCAGGCCTAGTGCTGGCGGTGGTGGCGGTAGCGTTCTGACCCGGTCCCAGCCCTTTAAATGGGGCACTACATTTCCCAGCATGCTCCGGGGCTCCTATTCGGCCACTAATGCCACTAGGATCCATTTCCTAGAGTTCCCCCCGGGGCGTCCCCTCAACCAGGCCGTTTCCAATGGACGACCTGGGAGTCTCAGACTTTCCAGGGTGCCTTGGGGGACCGCGCCTTTAGTAACTTCCGCTGATAGACTCCATTTCCCAGCACTCTCCGCGGCTGGCCGCTTGGGGCGCCCCATCCTGTAAGCGGTGAGGTTCTCCGCGCTGCTGACTCCATTTCCCAGCATGCACGGTGGCGGAGGCGTGACGTCACACACGGGGCGGGGACCGGGAGCTCCGTGGGCGGAGCGGAGCAAAAGGCAGTTCCCGGCGGCCCCCGGGGCGGGCGGGTGGCGGCGGCGGTTGTGCTCGCTCGCTCGCTGGGCGAGCGGGCGGCGCGATGTCGGGGGAGGACGGCCCGGCGGGAGG
>NW_004524896.1:551120-584109 GCF_000260255.1 Octodon degus
GCCGCCGCCCCTGGCCTGCGACCCCGAGCGCGCCCCTGCCTGTCTGCCCTCGGCGCTGCCCGCCGGGGGCCCGGGTGGCCCGCGTCACGCGTCCTGGTCGGTGCCATTCCGTGCTGCCCTCTTGCCGACCCTGAGCGCCCTTTGCGCGCCCGTCTGTGCCGCCCCGCCCGCGCCGTCGGATGCTGTCATCCCTCTCCTGGGCCAGTGTCGCGCCCCTCTTAGGATCTGCGCACTCGCTGCCCTCGCGGCCCAGGTCCCTTTCCGGGTAGGGGCTGCATCCTTCTCCGCCCCTTGCCGGGGCTTCCTTCCTCCCGGGCCATCTTCTTCGGTTAGGCCTAGATCCTTCAGTCCTCCGTCACCTTTGGCCTCATCTTCCCAGACGGACCTGTGCTTTTTGCCGCTGCCTGAGGATGATCCTTCCCACGCCACTTCCTTGTAGGCCCGTCGTACCTCGTTCCCCAAGCCGATCTCCCCCTGTTGGGTGACCTCCGTTTCCTCTTCCTCACCCCTGCCCCGTGTCCTCTTACCCCAGCTGCTTCTCCTCAACCTCCTTTGGGGATCGGTACCACCTCTTACCCCTCCTGTGGCCCTTCCTAGGAATGCTTCTGTTCGCCATCCCCTCCCCCGGCTGAGCCTGCATCATTGTCGTGTTTCTGGACATCCTCAAAGCGCCCCTTTCCCAGGCTTTGGGCCACTTCTCAGCCCTCTGGGCTGCTTTAGCCAGACACCTGCTCCAGTGTGGACTTGAGGCAGGCTTTCAACTTGGGCACCTCCCCTCTTACCCACTGTGTGCTTTCTCCTAGCATCTGCAGGGCCGTCCCCCGAGGGCCCTCTACCGTCCCCGTGCCCCCTCCAGGACACTCTGATTGCTGCCTTCAGTGATTGTGTGCCTTTCTTCTTGCCAAGACCCCTGTCATTTGGCTACTGGTGAGGCCAGGGGGGATGCTGGCAAAGGAGAGCTTGGCTGGGGTTGCGGAGAAGATGCTCTTGACAGGGCCCAGGTTTCGGATTCTCAGAAGAACAGAGACAGTAGTGACCTGTCCCAAGTTCTAATGCCTGTCCCTTGAGTGTGCCTCCAGTTTGCCCCTGTGGAATGGGCCAGCAGTGCGTCCCTCTGGCAGGGGTCTGGGGTTGGGGGCACATGTGGGAAACAGGGCCTGCGGCCTTGTAGGTGTTCACAGGGTGGTGCTGCTCAGGCCAGTCCTCAACCTGGAGGGGCCCTGCTTCTCTGAGGCCCCGGGCACCGTTGTGCACCAGGCTTTGGTGTGTTCTCTCCCCTCTGGCCCTCCTGGCCCTCCTGCAGGGTCTTCTAGCCCTGCCCTTTGCTTGGAGCCCTTTCCTGGAGATCCTCCCGAGCCCAGACCTTTTCTCTGGCCTTGCCAGATGGGACTTCCTTCCACTGTGGTGGCCTTCCAGGGGCCTGGCCACTAAGGTTCAGAGAGGGGAGGTTCCTGCCTCAGCTCCCAAGGACAGCTTAGTGGGGAGCTGGGGTTCAGATGTGGCGTGGCAGTCCAGTAAACAGCTTGCCCAGGACTGGCCTACTTACAGCACTGAAAATCCTGGGACCCAGGAAGACCCTTGCTTCCAGAAACTAGGAGTAGTTGGTCTGAGTGACTCTAGACTTTGAGCTGGTTTCTTTCCCTGGAGCTGGTCCTTGCGTCCTCCTGCCTCAGCCTCTGTTTGGGATGTTCCTCTGCCCTGTCAAGGCTGGTGTGTCGCTGACCCTTAAACTCTCATTCTCTTGTGTATTAATGGCTGGTGTTGGGTAGTAGGATAGAAGGAACTGGGAGAGAGACAGACAGAGAGAGAGAGAGAGAGAGAGAGAGAGAGAGAGAGAGAGAGAGAGAGTGTGTGTGTGTGTATGGGTATGTACATGCATGCTACTGGGAATTGAACGCAGAGCCTTTGCCTTGAGCCATAGCACAGCCCTTTTAATTTTTAGACCAGGTATTGTTAAATTATACAGTCGATACTAGAACTTTCAGTAGTCCTGCTGCAGTCTCCCAGATGCTGGGATTACAGTACACACCACTGAACCCAGACTGGGACCCTGGGTTCTCAGGTCTGAACAGAGAGAGTAGAGCGCTAAACCAGGGTCTGAGGGAGGAGGCAGGGCTCTCCCAGCGGTTGGGCGCAGGATCAGTACCCAGATGCGGTGCCCCAGGTTCCCAGGCCTCGGGCATCTTTTGCGTGGATGCCTGTGCTGGGCCAGGTCCTTGAAAGGGAAAGGCCCGGCTCCTTCCTTGCCCCCCCATCGCCATGGCAACCAAGTGGAAATAAACGGAGCCCAGAGTTCATCCCGTTCCCAGGGCACGTGCGGCCCCCCTCTTGCAGCCTGAGTTTCCATGACTTCATGCTCTTGGCCCTCGCAGCTTCCTGCCCTCCTCCAGATAGGTGGTGAAGGGGAGGTGAGAGAGCTGGGGGGCTGGTCTGTCCTGAGGACCCCATTGATCCCTAAAGACACAGGGCCTGGGAGCCCCTGTGGCTGTGCCCTCTGTAGAGCAGTCCCTCAACCTGGCCCTGGCACGCGGCTGTCTGCCCCTTAGGCGGCCCTGACCTGGATCCTTTTCTGTCTGGGGCCTGGCGGGCGACTTCAGCAGCCCTGCACGGCCTGGGCCGCCCTCAGGGTCCACTCTGGAGTAAGTCTGCCAAGTGTCTTGGCCTGGTGTGCCTGCCCCTCCCCGGCCCTACCGGCTCTGAGGAAGAAGGGCCGAGCATGGGTGTCCATCCTGCACGTCATGACAGGGTTCTGTCCTGTGGGAGCCCACACCTGAGGAGAAGCCGCATTGCTTCTCTACCAAGTTCAGCCTGCTTTCTGCTCCAGCCCCCAGCAGACCTTGTGATGGGGAGCAGTGGTGTCTCACTCAGCATCGACCTCCTCACTTCTGCTGGGCCTGGGGGGTGCTGGGGTGCTGAACCCCAGGGTCATGCCCTCCCCCATCCCCAGGCCTGCATTGACGAGAACCTGGAGGTGGTGCGCTTCCTGGTGGAGCAGGGTGCCACCGTGAACCAGGCGGACAACGAGGGCTGGACGCCTCTGCACGTGGCTGCCTCCTGTGGCTACCTGGACATCGCCAGGTGAGGCAGGGCCTGGGTGGGACCGGGAGTGACCCTGTGCTGGCAGCAGCCCTGACCTCCCCATCCCCAGGTACCTCCTGAGCCACGGGGCCAACATTGCGGCTGTGAACAGTGACGGGGACCTGCCCCTGGACCTGGCAGAGTCGGATGCTGTGGAGGGACTACTGAAGGCAGAGATCGCCCGGCGAGGTGGGCCTGTAGGCGCAGGCGCGCCTGCTGGGGCTCCTGGCACCCGGCCTGTGTCCCCTGCCTGTGGACGGTGCCTTCCTCAGGTTCTCCTGGGGAAGTGGCCGGCGGGGGTGGGCTGGCCCAGGAGTGCTCACTCAGGGGAGTGGACACACAGGGTTCAGAGACTGCGGGGCCCCAGAGCTCTTGAAGCTATATGGCCGTGGTCTCTGCTGGGTGGGTGGGTGGGGATTAATGAAGATGGATCTCTCATGAAGCCTTCATCCAGTGCTGCCGTGCTGGACACAGAGTCCTTGAAGCAGGGTGGGTGGGGAGGCCAATCCCCACAGTCCTGGGGTGAAGATGGGGCCAGCTCCCAGGGCTGCAGGTGACAGCTCAGCTGTCCCAAAAGGTGCTTGGAGTGACTGGGCAGGGTCCTGTGGGCAAGGAGGGCGTGAGGAAGCAGCGCCACGGTTGGGGAGTGGGGGTGCCCTCCACCAGGAGGGGGAGCGGTGACAAAGAACAGATCCCCTGGCCTGCCCCGGTTTCTGGCAGTGCCCTTGCGCGCCGTCGCCTGAGATGGAAAGGCACTAGGCAGGCGCTGGCGCCAGGGCCTGATGGAAAAGTTGAGCATGTGATGAGCACCCACAGGCCCCGCTGGCTGCCCGCGCCTGTGTCCCGAAGTCGTCATTAGTGCAGTTTGCAGGGCATAATGACTGCCTTCGTGCAGGGCGTGGTTCCTGGATGTAGATGTACATAGTGTGTCTTAATTCTTTCACCTTTCTTTTCCCATCCTCTTCCCTCAGCAGCTTTTTGAGGTAATTTTCGTGCACCTTGCAAGTCACCCATTTAAAAGTGCACAGATCAGTTTTTTCTTTTCAGTGTACTTAGTACAGGGTCCACAGGGTCTCACTACATAGATCTAACTCGTAAGGATCCTCCTGTTTTCAGCCTCCCAAGCGCTGGGATTACAGGCGTGCACCACCATGCCCCATCTCAGTCACCGTCTCTGCACACCCCGGCGGCGAGCCCCGCACGGCATGCAGGGGTCCTTGCACCTGCCTAAGCCCATGCTTTAATGTGCTGAGCTATCTGGCTAGACCCTCCCCCCCCCCTTTTTTTTTTGAGACAGTCTCATTGTGAAATTTAGTCTGGCCCTGAACTCACAGCAAACCTCCTGCCTCAGCCTCCTGAGCGCTGGGATGATAGGTGTGTGCCAGCAGGCCTGCAGTCCGTGGTTTTCAGGTAGTTACAGAGTGCAGCCAACGCATCAGCTGTCAACCGATGTTCCTGGCCCTCAGCAGCTGCAGGGCAGTGTCCAGTCTGCGACTTCTCTGGGCGTCTCGTGGGGATGGTCACTCTGTCTGTGGCTTCCTGTTCTCTCATGCCTGGCCTTGCTCCTCCTCCTCCCACACGCAGCCTAGCACAGTTAACCCCCTCCCTGCCCTGGTTGGCCCTCCCCCTGCCCTGGCTGTGCTGTTGGATGCGCTGGCAGGCTGTGGATGGTGGCAGATTTCGTAACTTCCCCATGTACAGCGCCTGTCCCCAAAGTGGCAATGTGCTGCTGTTGTGTGTGCCCTCGGCAGGCCTTAGCGTTGGCCAGTCCTGGGCGCCCCCAAGCCTTGGGGCACCTTGGTTTCCTCTGCCTGGCTTGGCGCTCGCGCCCCGTGCTGTTAGAACATCCTCGGTGTGGACTCTCTTCTCTGCAGTGAGACTCGGCTCTGCTTTACTTGGGTAGTGGTCTGCCGGGGACGCGCCCAGGGCAGTGTGTGTTGGGCAGGCCTCGTGGCTGAGCTGCATCCGTGCAGGTCCGTGGGTCCTGGTCATGGGTTTGGCTCTTCTGTGAGGCGTCCTCCTGCCTTTAGGAGTAAGCTGCCTGCAGAGTGATGCCTTGTGGCAGCCTTGCTGGGTCTCTCTGGGGTCCCCAGAGCAGCTCTGGGCTCTCTCTGAACTCTGACTCTCTACACTGTGGAAGTTGCCTGCAGCTGTTTTGGCTTCTCTGAGGGCTGAGTGCCAGCTCCCTGCAGCAAGGAAAGGCTGAGGAAGGGCGTGTTGGTGGCAGATGCTGGTTCCTGGAGACCTCAGCCCTCTGGCTGGGAGGGTACCTCTGTAAAGACCACTGCCCTCTGGTGACAAGGCCTCGTGGGTCTGTTGCCATGATGCCTGCCCAGCTGCCTTCATGAGGGGCAGCTGTGGGGTCAGCGAGCTGGACCTGGTGACAGAAGCCAAGACCATTGCCCACGGGACATCATCTCCAGGAGGTGGCCGGTCCTCCAGGGCTGCAGGGCATCCCTGCTACAGTGGCTTGCTGTTCCTGGGAAAGCAGTCCGGCTGGCTCTGTTGGACCAGGGATGGCTCTTTCCCAGAACTAGCCGTGTTCCGTGTGCCGCTTCAGGCAAAGGAGCAGCTCCACACCTTGAATTTCTTAAGGAAGGTGGAAGGAGCCAGGTGTCCTTCACCGCACAGGCCGACAAAATACGGTGTGCACACACCCCAGTCAGCCTTGAGAAGGAGTGGGCTTGGGCTGCACTGCAAGAGGAGGCGCTCCAGGCCACGTTCTGGGCAGAGGAAGCCAGTGCCGCAGGTGGAGGGGCTTGGCTCCGCTCGCGTGAGGTACCCAGACCTGCCAAGATTGCGGTGACAGAAAGATCCTAGCCAGTCAGGTGGCGGTTGCTGGTAGCTGGGAGAGGGCACGTATCAGTTGTTGGGAGGGTACAGTTTCTGTGTTGGCCTGCCCAGTCCTGGGATGGATGATGTTCAGGATGGAAAGTTTTGTGTCTCTTTTACCACCATTTTTTTTATTTGTGTATTTATTAATTGTTTGTGATGCTAGACGTTGCCATATCCCCAGCCCTTGTCTTGGTGTGAGACAGGGTCTTGCTGAGATGCTGAGTTGCTCAGCCGGGCCTTGAGCTTGTGACCTTCATGCTGTAGTCTCCTGAAGTCCTGGATGACAGGCATGCACCCCCGGGCCAGCCAGGAGCTTTTCGTAAGGCGATAGATGTGCTTGCGTAAAGTCCACGAGCGATGGGGATTTCAAGCATAGTCAGTCCAGGGACACAGATGGAGTCGGGCACCTCCGCATCTTCTGCGCTGGCGTTGCTGAGGCATGTTCTCCAGCATGGGGCTGCTATCCCAGCAGAGTTAGGAAGCCCCCTTTTCCGCAGTTGACCTTCAGCTCTGGTGCTCCGTGGCCACCTCAGTCCCGTGATAGCCCCCGTGTCCTGTCACTGTGGCAGGGGTGGCCAGGCCTGGAGACGAGCCCACCCCAGGAGCCAGGCCATGAGCTCTGTCACATTGGAACCGTGTGGGTGAGCGGCGAGATGTGGCCCCTGAGGAGCGGATGCCAGCTTATCTATGGTGCTGGGATGTCATGTCCCTGTGGGAGCGTCCCATTCCATGTCCTGATGGAAGGGGCCTCTGGCTGCTTGGCACAGGTGCAGACCTGGGTGGGAAGAGACTTGTGCTTTTGGAAGGTCTGAAGCAGTCTCCCTAGGACTCCCAGCTCCCAGGAGGGTGGGTGAGGGTGCCCAGTAGTCCCTATGCTGGCAAGGGGATCTGTGGGAATGCTTATTTTTGGCCAGTGGAAATGCCCATCACAGCCACTGTGGGAAGCTCTTGGGCAGCGGAGGAGGTGGCTGAAGGCCTTTGTTCTTGTCCTGGCCGCTGTGCTTGTGGGCTTCGTGCAGTAGATGAGGGTGACCATCGAGCTGTCCACAGGTGGGGAGGCTGGAGCCTCAGAGAACTGCAGGACGGTGACATCTGAGGAGTGGGCAGAGGAGGCTGTGAAGGCAGGGTGGGGCAGGGTCGGGTAGGACGCAGCAGCCGGGAGTACAGGTAGCTCCCCAGCGGGCAGATCCCTGGAGCCAGGAAGTAGATGTTGCTGCTGGCCCCGGGGAGGACAGTGTGGACAGCACCACTCAGTGGGCGTAGTTTCACTGGGGTGACAAACACCCAGGAGCTAGACAGCAATGATGGTCCACCATCCTGAGAAAATCCTGAGTGCCACTAAGTCATGCGCTTTAAGATAGTGGCCTTGGTATGTTTGTAGTGCGTTCATTTTGCCGGCACTGCCGCTGAGAGTAAGAGTGGCCTGGCTGTGAACGTAAGGCCAGCCCCACTCGGGGAGAGCAGTTCGGCCGCTGTGGGACAGCACCAGGCAGGCTGGGAGATGGGCCCGACCCCCTTCATGCTGGACTTGCTGCAGGGTGGGATCCTGCCACGTGCCACCAGAGGGCGCCAAGCCTCAGGGCCGGGCTGGGAGCCTGCAGGGCTGTCAGGACGTCAGGGCTGCGTGTCTGGGGTTCCCTTGATGGTTTTCTGGTGATGTGCAAGAGCGTGACCAGAACATGCCCTCAGCGAGCAGACCTGAGGGTGGTGGCTGCCTCGGGCAGCAGGGAGGGCCTTGGGGCGGCCACAGCGGCTGCTGTCGCCGCTGCCACACTTGCTTTTCTATCTTAGGGGTCTTTTTTTTGTAATTGTTTTTCAGTTGAGGTTTATTTTTTGTTTTTGGTACCCAGGACCGAACCCAGGTGTTCCACTTGCTAGGCAGGTGTTCCACGGCGGAGCCAAATGTCCAGCCCCTTACTTGGCTTTTACCCTGGCAGAGGGCATTTGGCTTCCGTGGAAGTGCTGCCAGGTGGAAGCCAGTGGAAGGCGCAGATCATTCCCGCATTCCAGCACCAAGCAGGCCAAGGCAGGGCGAGCCCACGAGGCCAGCCATATACATATATATATATATATATATCTCAAGGCTGTCTGAAAGCCAAAACCAACAAAATACTTTTTTCTCCAAGTTGATAGATTTAAAACAATAAAAGCCAACGGGTGAAATTAATTTTAACCGAGGTCATACTTAGATCTGGGGTGTGGCCTAGCATGGCCTAGTTTATTCCCTAGCACTGTGGAAAAACCCACACCCAACAGTAATAATGTGTTTTACTTCAGGATACCCAAAATATCATCACATGTGATTAATAACAAAACCTGAAGGTACGGGCTGGAGGGCATAGCCCAGTGGCACAGTGCTTGCCTGGTGTGCACAGGCCTGGATTTAATCTCACCTCAAAACACACGTGTACACACACACGCAACTATTCCCACGTGGGCTTACCCCCTTTCCTGACCTGCGAGAGCCACTGTGGGCTTTGCGTGTTGAGGGTTGTCTCAGTGGCTACGTGTGCTAGCTCAGCACAGGACAGTTCTGCTCTCCGCGCCACTCTGCTCGGTGTGAAAATGTCATTCTGAGAGAACAAGGTGATCGCGACTTTCCCTGGGGCGCACCCTTGTCCCCTCTCAGTTTAGAGCACACAGGGAAGGCAGCTTCTCTGGAACCTTGGAGGATGCTGGGATGTCAGCCCATGTTAAATCACTAGCCTGGTGGGTATCACCTGAGGGCCAGGGGGCTTGACCAGGTGGTGCGGACTTCACGACATCTTTGGTGGCTTAGCCTGCAGGGAAGGTCTGTGGGGCCGTGCTGTGTGTGTGTGGATGGTGGAGTGTGGATTGTGTTAGGGGGAAAAAAGAGGCTGGTTGTGCCCAGTAAATGTGAGGTTTTCTGGTGGAAATGAGGTGGCTGGGAGAGGCTCAGCAGCCAGCACTGCGGAGCTTGGCTGGGAGCTGAGTGCTAGGGTGGGGGTACGGGGAGCCTTGGGCGCCCCAACAAGGGCCGAGCTTGCCCTTACCTCTTCTTGCCCTCCAGGTGTGGACGTGGAGGCTGCAAAGCGGGCCGAGGAGGAGCTGCTGCTTCATGACACGCAGTGCTGGCTCAACGGGGGCGCTATGCCTGAGGCCCGGCACCCGCGCACGGGGGCCTCCGCCCTGCACGTGGCTGCCGCCAAGGGCTACATAGAGGTGATGAGGTGAGCGTGTTCCTTCTCGCATGGCCTTGCCTTTTCCTTTGCAGCGTACACTGGGGATGCTGCAGCTGCTTGCAGCACAGCTGGGGCTGGCCCCACACAGCTGGCTGTATCCTCTCCTTCATCGTTGGCCATGTAACAATGAGCATTCTCTAATTGATGACCTTTCCTGGTTTGGAGTACTGGGAATCAAACCTGTCGCCTTCACACTGAGCTACATCCCTAACCTTGTTTATTTATTTTTTCTTTTTTGAGACAGAATCTTTCCTGTGCAATTTCAGTTGGTGTTGAACTCACTAATAGCCCCAGTGATGTCAAGCTGGTAGCGCTCCTCCTCACTCAGCCTCCAGCATGCTGGGATTACAAACATGCTTTCCATGTGTCCCTTTAGTTTTTACTTTGAGACAGGATCTTACTGAGTTGCTCAGGTTGGGCTTGAATTTTTTGATCCTTCTGCCTCAGCCTTCTAGAGTGCTGGGTTTAACAGATGTGAACCACTGTGCCTAGCTCCATGATTTTTCTTTGGCCTGTGAATTGTCTAGGAGTGCGTCTCTGATTTCCCAATATGTGGGACTTCCCAATTATTTCAGTACTGATTCTCTGCCTTAATTGGTTCGTCAGAAAATAGGGCCTACGTGATTCCAGCCTTTTCAGTCTGTGGAGGTTTTCTATGTGCCCTGTGTGTGTGTGTGCTGGGAAGGGACAGTGTCAGGTCATTGTCATCTGCACCTCTAAAGGCTAGCGCTGTCTGTGGATCCTGCTAGCATTTACCCCACCGGTCCTATTTGGTTCTGAGATGCCCGTCCCAGTGCTTGCTGGGACGGCAGAATTGGCCTCCTTGGCTTGGTGCTTTCTGTTCCATGTACCCCAAGGCTGGGTTGTTTGGAACCTGCATGTTTTAAGTTATTCTGGTGTGCATTCCCTTCCCATCATCCGCGGCACTATCTGGGGTCTTCCTCTGTCCCACCGTGGCTGTTCGTCCCTTTCTGGCGGTTGGCCCGAATCCTTCCGGACCCCACAGCTGATCCCAGCCAGCAGGAAGTGGGGAGGAGAAGGGAGCAGTGCCTGTCTTGTTTCTTCTTTTGCCTGCTGGGAGTCGAACCGGACCTTGTGCCTACTTGGCAAGCACTCAAAGGCTGAGCTTCAGCCCCAGTCCTTGGAGCATCTTACTTTGATGTGGGCTTTACCACGTGGCCCAGGCTAGCTTAGAACTTTGAATCCTCCTGCCTCAGCCTCCCAAGTAGCTGGGGTGCCCCCACGTGCAGCTTGTCTGACCCTTAGAGACAGAGTGGTGCCAAAGTGGCGCGGCTGCCTTCACGCACGCATCTCCTTTACCAGACAGAGGCAGTCACCGGTACGGGTGCTGGGGGTGGCCTCCCTTGCGAGTGAGCACGTGCCCACCTGAAAACCGCACATGGCCGTTGAAGTGAGAAAGAGCTGATGTTTGCAAGCAGCCCAACGGCCCCTGAGGGCGTGGCTAGTGCCTGCGTACTCCCAGCGCCAGTGTAGGAGCCCTTGCCTGCGTGTGACTCCAGCACTGGCCGAAAGAACTCAGTGGAGATTGAACTCAGGCCCTTGTGCTTGCCGGGCAAATGCGTATTCTACTAAGCTATATCTCCCGGCCCCTCAGGCTTTTGTTTTTTATTTTGTATTTTAGGGAAGGGTCTATAGGGTGTTCAGGGTCTCACTACTAGATCGGACTCCTAGTGATCTACCTGTGTACAGCCTCCCAAGAGCTGGGATTACAGGCGCACCACCAGGCCCAGTCTCAATTGCTGTGTCAGTGCGCCCCGGGGCGGGGCCGGCACCGCAGACCGGAGATTGAACCACTGGTCTCACGCCTGCTGGCAGGCGCTTTGATCCGCTGAGCTGTTTGGCGGGCCCTCAGTTTTTGTGTGCGCATGTAGTTTTGTTGCTGCGTAGGAGCTGAGCTAGGTCTTGGCAAAGGCGAGCTTGACCAGTAGCTGCTGTGGGATGCGATCAGGAGAGAGCAGAGCTGGGAGGAGGTGACTGAGAAGGGCTCCTCGGTCATGCCTGGCTACAGGGGCCAAGGCAATGCCGAGAAGCTCAGAAGCCCCTGTGGCTGGAGCGGGGCGGTGGGCACAGGGAAAGGCCCAGGCGTGGCAGCCCTTTGGTGCGGTGCAGCAGCATGGCCAGCCGTGCACTGCCCCTGTGTCGCCCTGGCTCCCTCAGCATTGGCGCTTGCCCGGCTGGGCTTGGAAAGTTCCTTGGACTTACTCTTGGCCCTGGGGTGGAACCCAAGGCCTTCACACTGAGCCACTCACCCGGCCCTTTTCCTCCTGTTCGAGGTAGAGTCTCCTTTGCTAAGCTGCCTAGGCTGGGCTCAGACTTGCAACCTTTTGTCTCCGCTTCCATGAGCAGTAGGATTCTGGGTCTGTGTCCCCAGGCCTGGCAGCTCTGTGGATTTGTGGCCCTGCCTTTGGCCAGGCGGAGTGGCCTGTTGCTATTTTCTGGTAGACACTGGCTGATCCAGGACTTCTCTGGCTCCTCGTCACTGACACTTGGGGTCAAGTGATTCTGGGTCCGGAGCTCGTGGGTGGGTTGAGCCTTGCTCCTGGCTGCCACCCCCGAGTTAGAACAGCCAGAGAGGTCTCTACGTCCCAGCAGGAGCCTGCTACACTCACGAGTGCTGCCTTCTGTCGGGGCTCACTGTCTTCATAGTGGGAGGACCTGGGCCCAAAGTGTCCCCAGATGGGGTTGACTGGCACCAGGGCCTTGGGTCCCTGGGGAGAGATCTGGCACGGGCCTTTGACCTGTGACCCCGGAGTTCCTGCCTGTGTAGTTCCTGGCTTTAACCTGGAGGCCCTGCTTGGGGTACTGACCCTGCCTCCTTGGCCCTAGGCTGCTGCTGCAGGCCGGGTACGACACTGAGCTCCGGGATGGAGATGGCTGGACCCCACTGCATGCTGCTGCACACTGGGGGGTCGAGGATGCCTGCCGCCTGCTGGCCGAGCACGGCGGGGGCATGGACTCACTGACCCACGCGGTAAGGCTGGGCCCGGTGGCCTGGGCACGGGAGGGTGGAGCAGCTCATGCACCTGTCACCCACTCCTTCCCCACCCAGGGACAGCGTCCCTGTGACCTGGCGGATGAAGAGGTGCTGAGCCTGCTGGAGGAACTGGCTCAGAAGCAAGAGGAGGTGAGTCCTGACTCCTTCTGGCCCAGGATGCAGCCCAGGGCTGGGGCCAGCTGCACACTCAGGCAGTGGTGCAGGCCATAGGCACGGGATCCTCCTGGCTGGGTGGGAGTCTTCATGCTTGACAAGGTGGCCTGGGTGTCACCAGAGCTATCCTGCACAGGGAAGATGCCCTCCAGGGGACGGGGACATGTGTGGTGCAGAAGTTTCCTGGAAGGGGCAGGGTGTGTTCCTTTCTCTGCGCCCCACTTGAATCCCCTGGGCTGGGCTCAGCTCCTGGGCAGGGCAGGCTGACAGGTGGCTGCAGCCACCCATCTGCACCTGGACAGCCGGGTTCTGGGGGGTCCTGGGTGTGCTGGGGGTGGTGCAGACTGCAGGTGTCCCTGTAGGTGGGAAGGCCTCCAGGGCAGGCCAGGACTTGGGGGGCTGCAGCAGCTCATCGGCGTGTGGGAGGGGTGCCTCAGGCCCCAAGGGCTGTGTGTACCAGGGGCACCTCCCTCCTCACAGCTTCGCAACCAAAAGGAAGCCGCCCAGAGCAGAGGCCAAGAGCCGCAGGTGGCGCCCAGCAGCAAGCACAGGCGGTAGGACGGAGGGGAGCTGGTGGGTGGGCAGGCTGCGCTGCTGGGACCCTGATGCTGACACCTGCCCCTTCTGCAGGAGCTCAGTATGCCGCCTGAGTAGCCGAGAAAAGATCTCCCTGCAGGACCTGTCCAAGGAGCGCAGGCCTGGCGGGGCAGGGGGGCTGCCCGCCCGAGAGGAGGAGGAGGGGGACGAGGGCCGTCCTGGTAGGGACCAGGGGCGGCCGTGCAATTTGAGGGCGGAGGCTGGCTTTCCTGCCCCTAGGGACAGCTGGGGCATTGTGTGACATCCCCTTGTCCTGTAGAGCCGGCCCCTGCAGAGCCTAGAGCCCTCAATGGCATGTCCTGCCTGCCACATGGCAGTCCTCAGAGCCCTGCGGTGAGTCTGTCCCTGCGAGTGCTGTGAGGCCAAGGCGGGCGTGGGATCTGGACACCGGTCACCTCCCCAGCTTGGTCAGTGGGAACCTGGCTCCCTGTCCTCCTGGACGGCCCAGCCCTCAGGGCTGGTCGGGGCTGCCTTGCCCCATGCCTTCTGGAGGGACCCTGGGCTCCAAGGGGACAGGCGCTTCCCAGTGACGGAGACTTCTGTCCCTTCTAGCTGCCCAGTGCTGGCCCCTCCCAGTGTGCTGGCCTCCAGAAGACGAGGAGCTCTGGGGCCTTAGGGCCTGCACACAGGCAGGGGGCCGAGGCAGCTGCCAGTGCGGGGCTGCAGCGCTCCGCCTCCTCGTCCTGGCTGGAAGGGAGCTCGGCCCAGGTGCGTGGCCTGCAGTGGAGGGGCAGGCACTCGTCCTGGGTGTGCTGGGGGTGGTGCAGACTGCAGGTGTCCCTGCAGGTGGGAAGGCCTCCAGCAAGGGGAAGACACGCCTTCTCTCTCCACAGGCCAGGGAGCCCCGTCTTGCCAGAATTACCCCCACTCCCTCCCGGAAGGCTCCAGAGCCCTCTCCCCTGTGAGTCCCGGGGGTGGGCAGCAGGTCTGGGGTCCTGTTCCTCTCCCCAGCACACTGCCTCAGTTTCCATCTGCTGCATCAAGGAAAAACTCACGTGGAGCTTTTAGGCCCTGGTGTTCTGGCGTCTTGTCCCCTACTGCTTGCATGCCTGTTCCCCTCCCTGGTGCTCTCGGGTGTCTTGGGGGTCACCGAGACCACTGCACTCCCGTTCCAGAGGGTGGCGTGGCTCCTGCTCGCTGGTCCCGCTCCCCTCCACACAGCTCCTGCTCTTAGGGCTGTGCTTCCTCTCCCTTCTGCTCTGCTGGAGCCTGGCTCCTGGACGCTGTTTCCTGAGTGAGCGTGTGCCGTAGACTGAAGTTGCCAGGCCCTCTCCCACCTCAGCTAACTCCACTTCTGCTCCAGCAGGGAGCCGGGACCCTCAGTGAAGCCACATGTGCCCCCAGCCTCTGCCTCAGCTCCAGTGGACTCCCGCGACCGCAGGAGGTGAGGGTGCCGGGAGGAAGTGCTGTCTGTCCAGTGGGGAGGAAATACCTTGCCAGGAGTCAGGGAGCTCCTGAGCCAGAGGCTGTCCGCAGGGCGGGGGTGTGGAAGCAGGAGCCCTGCCTGACCTCAGGTCGTGTGTTCAGGTCCTACCAGATGCCCGTGCGGGATGAGGAGTCAGAATCCCAGCGGAAAGCACGCTCCCGCCTCATGCGCCAGTCTCGGAGGTCCACACAGGTGTGGGGTGGGTGGGGGCTGGACCCTGGGTCTGCGGGGCAGGCTGGCCCAGACCCGGGTCTGAGGGGGGAGGTCAGGACAGGACTCTTGGGTCCTGATAGAGGCTGGTTCCTGTCCCTGTCTCCTCAACCTGGCAGGGTGTGACTCTGACAGACTTGAAAGAAGCAGAGAAGGTGGCAGGGAAGTCTGCGGAGGCGGAGAAGTCGTCCCTGCAGGGCCTGGTAAGTGGGGTCACATGAAGGGCAGCAGGTGGTGCCATGCCCATGTCCTGACCTGGTTTGCTCCCTGGCAGGACCCTTCCCAGAGGCCCAGAGTCCCTGGAGTGGAGAACTCCGAGGGCCCTGCCCAGAGAGGTGAGGTTTGCTCTGGAAAGGCTTCTCCCACGCAGCCGTCCAGTGTCCAGGGAGCTGGGCCCTGGGGGTACCGCCCTACAGAGAGGGCCATTCCGGGTGCCCAGGCTGATGGTTCCCCACCCCCAGCAGAGGCGCCTGATGGGCAGGGCCAGGGACCACAGACTGCCAGGGAGCCCCGCAAGATTGGCAGGGAGCGGCGGGGGCCTGCGGAGGTGAGCAGGGGCCCGGGTGAGGCGGGGAGAGCACAGGCCTGGGTCTGAGGGACCCCATCCTAGGGCTGCAACCTGCCTTCTGCCTTGGCAGGGGGAAGAGGCAGAGCCCGCGGACCGAAGCCCAGAGTGCAGGTAGGGGGTGGGCCAGGGCAGAACCTTAGGGCAGGGCCGAGCCCGACCCAGACCCCTCCCAGCTGCCCCTCTGCTCCGCAGCCCTGTAGATGGTGGCCTTCCAGGCCGGAGGCCTCATGCACAGCCGGACCTCAGTCCAGAGCCTGAGCCACGATCCGAGGAGCCGGACGGGGGCTTCAGGAAGGTGCAGGACCCCGCCGGCCGGGTTGGGGGCTTGTCCTCCCTAGGCCTGAGTCTGCCCTGCCTGACGCTGCCCTCTCTGGTTCCCTCAGCTGTACTCCGAGCTGCGCAGGGAAAATGAGCGGCTTCGCGAGGCCCTGACCGAGACGACGCTTCGGCTGGCACAGCTCAAGGTAGAGCTGGAGCGAGCCACGCAGGTGAGGGGCCGGGCCTGGAGCTGGGGCTGGGCGGGGCCGTGGGAGGCGGGGCCGGCCGCCAGGTGGGTGGAGTCGGCGTGGTTTTGGGGGCCGGGGTGCGTGGCCTGCCTCCCCTACTCCTGCACCTGTTTGATCCTCTACTTTCTGTGCCTTTCTCTCTGCTTCCTAGCGGCATGAGCGCTTCGCTGAGAGGCCAGCCCTCCTAGAGCTGGAGAGATTTGTGAGTCTGGGCCTGTGGGGCGGAGGTCCGCCATTCCCCGTCCTACGCAGCGGCCCAACCCGGGGGCCCGCACCGAGCCTCCTCACCCTCCCCGCCCAGCCACCCTGCCTTGGCAGTCACTCTGGGCTTCTGATCTTGCTCTCTACATTCCAGGAGCGCAGGGCCCTGGAGCGCAAGGCAGCCGAGCTGGAGGAGGAGCTCAAGGTAGGCACTCTGAGAGGCCTTGGGGTGTGCATATCGCGCCGCAGGGGCTGTCCACCGCACTGACCCTGCTCCGTGCCCCAGGCCCTGTCTGATCTCCGCGCCGACAACCAGCGGCTCAAGGACGAGAACGCAGCGCTGATCCGCGTCATCAGCAAGCTGTCCAAGTGACTTGAGGCTTGCCGCACGTATCCATGCAGCTGCTTCTGCCACACGCACCCTTCCCCACGTGAACACGAGTGACGGCTCCGGGGAAGCCACTGAGAAGCCATAACTTCCTCTCAGGCCCCTGGGAGGAAGGGAGCCCTGCTGGTTAGGCTGGAGGGAGGGAGGCTGAGCCAGGCAGGGACATGGCACTGAGAGGGACCAGGAAGGAAACAAGGCCAGTAGCCAAGGACCAGAGGGCGCCCCGGGGTCCCCGCCTCACGTGTGATGCCACCCAGCCCCTCCCCCTCCGAGCAGGGTCCAGGAATGTGCCAAGAGCCCCGCCGGCCTCCGCCAGGTGGGCCTGTACATAGGGTCCATGTGCAATAGGAGGGACGGACGTCTTCTATTTTTGCTGCCCCCTTCCTGCCTGTTGTCTGGGGAGGGGGAGGAGGTATTTTCGAGACAAAGCACAGGCACCACCAATAAAAGTCGTGATGTTGCCACCGAAGAGCTTGTCCCCAGCCCGGCTAAGGGTGGGGGCTTCTCCCTGCTCCCTGCCGGGGTTGTGTGTGCCTTGTGAGGTGCCAGGGGTGGGTCGGTGTCTGTGTCTGCTCATGGTGAAGGAGGCCTGCCTGGCTGGCGGCGGTACCGGAGGTAAGGAGGGCAGGGACCACCCAGGGGCCGTGGCTTAGCGCTGAAGGGCCTGCGTTGGTCGTGCCGTGTAGTCCAGGCTGGCTTTGAACTCCCTGTCACGATTGGCCTGAGACGCGGCGTGGCCCTCCTGCCTCAGCCTCCCAAGTCTTGGATTACAGCTGCTGTGCCCAGCTCTAGGGAACCGGGGTTTGTGGTCAGCATCTTTAGAACAAATTGAGCCAACCCCTGACATTAAACTTCAGGGTAACGTCCATAAAAGATGGGGTTTCGGCCTCCCTGGGAAGGTCGGAGGCTGCGGCTGTACTCATTTTGTTTCATGTCACAGGCACAAGTGAGAAGCCACCTCAAGTGGGGCTCCTTCAGCCCCTCTGATCCCAGACCTATCCAGCCGCCAGATCAGGTTCTGCTGCCAGCTACTGTCCTCTGTGAGCGAGACAGGCTGCAGGGGTGGCGGTGCATGCTTGAGATGCCCTGCGCAGGAGGCTGAAGCAAGAGGGCTGAACGTTTTAAATGGCCGGGGGTGTTGCTCAGTGTAGTGGTTGCCTGGGGGTGAGAGACTGGGTCCTATCACCGGCAGCACCAACAGAAAACAAAGGTGCAGTGCATCCTGGGAGAAGAGGGGAGGCATCTGATGGCATACACAATTTGGGTAGAGGACGAGGTGTGTGTGGTGTACAGGGTGGCCCTGCAGGTGGCAGGGAGTGCGCGTGCGCATGCGCCTCCACGCCCGCCCTCCCACCTAGTGTGGCATGAACTCTGAGAAGGACCAGGTCTGAGGTCTTGGGCTTCTGCACTGACACCGGGAGAGGGTCAAGGAACAGGGCCACCCGCTGAGGATGAAGTCCCAGTGAAGGCGACAGGCTGAGGGTCCGGAGCACTGCAAGGTCCGGGCGCTGGATGTCCCCAAGCCCCTGGTAGGTGGTTCCTGTAGGAAGTTCATCCGCAGCCTGGGAGACGGGACATGGGGGCTTGCGGAGCTGCTTGGCTCCAGGCCCCTCGGTGCCCAGGTGTGGCAGCAGTGGATAGAAAGAAGCAGATGGCTGGCGCCCTCTCCTGTGTTAGGGGGAGCCACGGGAGGCATCTGGGTAGGGGCAGGCTCAGGCTAGTTGTGGGAAGGTGTCTCGGAGACCGAAGTGGCCAGTGCATATACCAGAAATCCCAGAAAGAAATCAAGGTCAGAGTGCAGGAGCCGGGTAGGGGGCTCCTGGGGATGCCGGCAGTCCTGGGCCGAGCCGCTTTAGAGCGCCGTCTAGCGGCCTGGGCTACAGGCCCAGAGGCTCTAGTGGAGCCTGCCAGGGGGTGTTCTGGGAACTCCAGGGAAAGCCACTCTCCCTAAAAGTCCAAGCCCCACCCTCCATGCCCGAGGGTGGGACCAGAGAAAAGCCAGACCTCATCCGCCACCCGGATAGTGGCTGCCAACGACGGCGTGGCACACTTGAAGCAGCCAGCTAGCTCCAGGGCTGGACCCCTGGCAGGAGGTATGCACCAGGCTTGCAAGTGCAGGGCAAGCTTCCCCAGAGTGGGCATTTGAGCTGGGCTAGGAAGGCTGAGTAGGTGTTGGCCAGGCAGAAGGGCTGTTGGTGACTATCAGAGAGTCAAGTGAAAGATGCCTGTGCTTGAAGGGGCCAGCCTTGTCGGGCTGGTGGTACACGCCTGTAATCCCAGCGCTGGGGAGGCTGAAGACAGGATCACTATGAGTCCGAGCTGCAAAGTGAGACTCTACCAAATACATTTAAAAAAAAAAAAAAATGGTTTTTGAAGAGGCCAGTATTTGCGAGAATGAGGTGTCAGGTGAGGCTGGAGGGAAAATTTCAGGGCTTAAAAGCCAGCAGATGGGGCCGGGAGGGTAGTGGGCAGCCACGGAAGGAGTCTCAGGGTCGGGCGTTCAGAAGGCAGGCCAGCTGAAGGACAGACAGTGGGATCACCGGGATGCAGAGGGCTCAGGGGCAAATCTCAGGAAGGGTCAGAGGCAGCTTCCTGGCTCCCTGGCAGTAGGCAGAGGGGACAGCGTTGACACGGCCAGCTGAAAGGAGGCTTGTTTATAGGCTGGGGAGCACACGTCACAAAGGACAAGGGTCCCGGGGTGCATGCGCCGAGGGCCCTGCGAGTGCTTGACGGTGCGCTTTGAGTCTCGAGCCCCAGTTGGCCACCCGCTACTACTCGCAAGGAGGAGGACACCAGCTGGAAGCGCGTCTGCGCTGGCCGGGCCTGCTGGGCAGTCTTCCAGAAGTCTGTGGTCCCGCGGGACGGAGGACCCCGCTGTGGTAGTCACGTTTGGTCAAGGGGCCGGGAAGGGTCAGATGACCTCCGCTTTCATCTCACTTTCTATTTTCTTCTTCTGCTTCTCCATCACCGCCTGCAGCTCGGACACTTTCTCTTTGTCCTGCGGAGTAGTGAAAGTCAGGCCCAGGTGGCCAAGCCCTCAGCTCCCCCCACCTTCCATCCCCCCACTCCCCTAGCCCCCCCGCCCGCCCGCCCGTGTCGCTGGCAGGGCTCACCTCCAGCAGCGCGCGCTGCACGGTGAGCTGGCTGTGCACGCGCGCGCCCTCCTGGGGGCTCACCGCCCGCAGCTCCTCCTTCTGCAGCGAGAGGAGCTGGGCTCCGGTCAGCACGCCCAGTGCGTCCACAGTCCTACGTGGGAGGGGCGGGAGTTCAGGCCTGCCTGCCAATCACAGCTCAAGCTCTCTCCAGCCCTGCCAATCACGTCAAGTCTGTTTAGCCACTTGTCCAATCAGAACAGCATTTCGGCGTCTGAGCGTCCCACGAGTCAACTACAGTGCGTGGTCCAGAGGCGAAGTACCATCCCCCCTTTTTTTTTTATTACTTTTTTCTTTTTGAGACAGGGTCTCACTATGTAGCTGGCCTCCTACTCACAGCGATACCTCTGCGTCAGCCTCCCGAGGGCTGGTACTAAAGGCGTGTGCCACTATGCCCCGTATTTCTTTTTCGAAAGCTCTCACTTTCGAGATGGGGCGGGACTTTTCTGGAGGCGCCAATCGGAGCCTGGGAAATTTACCAATTGGCGCCTAGCGTGTATGCCCGGTCGATTTGGGCCAATTTCTGCTCCCTGTGGTCTCCACGCTCTGTTCGGAGCCAATCGGAACCTCAGCTCCCCGATGCCGGCCTCTCCGCCCACGAACCGGTGAGCCCCACTCACGCAGCATTAAACCCCTTGGCCTGCAGCCACACGCGAACTTCTGTGGCATCAGAGCGCCGGCTAAGCTGCGGCTCCGGGGCGCGGGGTCCCGGGGCTGTGCGACTGGGAACCGAGCGGCCCTGCGCCAGGCGCGCCTGCAATTCCTCGTTCACACTCAGCATCTGGGAAAATTTCTCTGCAGGCGGGAAAGGAAGAGGGGGTCGGGCCTCTAGCGTACCAAGGATGGGTCGATTGAGAATTCATTCTCATTCTTTCTCTTGAGCGCATGGCCTTTGCATTAAGGGCCCCCACCCACCCCGCTTTTTAAAAATTTTTGAGCCTGGATCCTCGTAAAGTTTCTAAATTGCTCAGGTCTCGAACTCCTGCTTGACACTCCCAGAGTGCTGGGATTGCAGGTGTGCGGCAGTGCGCCCAGCTTCATTTTCTCTTTCTAATTCACCCTTCCCGGAAAAGAGAGGACAAGCCCCGTCGTCGAAGGGGTGCGCCAACACTCACCCTTTTCGTTGGGGTCCAGGTTGTTGAGGCAGTCGCAGCTGTCCCAGTGGGGCCGGGCCGGAGCCGGGGCAGGTGCCAGGGCCGGAGGGTTAGGAGGAGGAGGGATGTGCTCCTGGGATGGGGGAGGTTCTCTGGGTCAGGGGAAGGACGTCTAGACCCGCCTGCCCCCATTGGACACGAACATCCGAGTCCCCAGTCCTAATCCTTGACACCGCGTCCTACGCCCTTCGCCTGGGTTCTGGGTTCTAGGTTCTTGTCCCCAGCCTCTCCTCCTTCCAGACCCCAGAGTCTGTCATGGCTCACCAGGCTTCGCGCAGGGCTCTGGCTGCGGTCAGCTCGCGGTCCGTAGTGGGGTGTCAGGATATTATAGGGTACATATCCCTCCTGGCCCTGTTGGTCCCTAACCTTCCACCACTTGCGCCTGTCATCCAGGACCTGCGTGGGGAACGGGAAGACTCAGGGCCTGGGCTTGCAGCTGGGGCTGGGCTGGGCTGGGCTAGTCTCGCCGGTTGGTTCCGGCTGCAGCCCTCAGGTCTAACCTCCAGCACAGCTCGCTGCTTGACTGACAGTTCACTACTGTTGCGGGCCTGGAAGTCGTAATTACAGAGCACCCACTTTCCTGCTGGCTCCGGCTCTGGCTCCCGTTCTGGCTCTTGGTGACTGAGGGGAATTGGGAAGTTGGAGATGAAGAGGCAGCCGGCCCCACCAGCCTGGGCTCTGAGGTGCTGGGGTGAGTTGGGGTTAGAGCCAAGCAGGGGCCAGGTTAACTAGGGTCTGAAATGGGAATAACGTAGATTTGCATAGATTTTGCTCCCTCCCTTGCCTGGCTTGGTACTGGCCTATGATGGGGATGCTACCAAACCTCCATTTCCTAGGGGATGACACTGTGGCTCAGGAAAAACAGCAGCATGTACTGAGCACCTGCTAGGTCCCGGGCTCGTGTATCGTGGTGACTTGTGACAGCAGTAGCTGCAGCTATGTGTGTAGCCGCACATGCCCAACTGTTGGCAGTCCATTTCACAGCTGAGCTGATTTGGTCCTCTTGAGGACCCGTTGATAGAGCCATGAATTTGGACCCCACCTCCTTCCTTCCCTAGGGAGCTCATGTCTCCATTTTCACAGGCAAGGATGCTTTGGCACAGTTGTGCAAAGGCCAGGAAGCGAGAAAGAAGTGCAGGTAGACTGGGCCCAAGCACTGCGTGCTGCCGTCCCTCTGCCCTGCTGTGTGTGGCTGGTGGGAGCCCAAGCTCAGTTGCAGCCCTGCGCCTCAGCCCCTGCTTCCGAGGTCTCCTGCGTGTCCACAGGCACTGCCATTCTTCCTGCTTCCCTGCAAGCACTGGAGGCCCAGAGAAGTGAGTGGAAAGCTGGAGGGTCCCAAGCTCAAGGTTTGGAAGCCCAGGGGCCATGGGGTAGGGGATCCTGGGGCACCAGCAGCTGAAGGCCCTCAGCCTGGATCAGGCCTACCTGTGCAGGGGAGAGGGGGGGTCTTCAGGGCCGCGGCACCCCCTGTGTGGGGCTGGCAGCTCCCAGCATGCTGTGCCTGCTCAGGCCCTTGTTGGGGCCCCAGCCAGACCCCAGTTCACCTCCTCTGGTTCCTTCCCTTCTCAGGTTGGCTCCTGCCGGTCTGCCCCTCGCTTGCCCGAGGACCCTCGACTTCCAGCCTCGCCTGCCTTCTTCCTCCCCAGAACCCAAGAGCCTGAGTCCCCGCGGTGTGGAAGACACACGACTTTGGATCCCTAGTGTTTTTTTTTCCAGGATCCCGGAGTCCAGGGCACAGGCTTCAATTTCCTCTTCCTTGAGCTCCAAGAGCCTCCCCGTCTGCGCCCAGCAGGGCCTTGGACTACTGCTCTAATGCCTTTGGGAAACTGGAAGTCCCGCTCCCAGCTCTTAGCCCTGCCTATGTCCTGGAGACACTTGTCATGTCCCCACTCTCTCAGAACTGACCTGAAGCCCTTGAAGGCCCCGGCCTGCTTCTATGGGTCTCTGGGATCCCCATCACCAAACCTGAGTTCTTCAAAGCGCAAATGTCCTGTCCTAGCCTCATCCTCTAACACCAAGGTGTCGCCTGCGCTCAGGAGCCCAAGGATGGAGTGTCTTCCAAACTGCCTTTCCAGCTTCTTCAGTACTTGGGATCCAGCCTCCTCCCAGCTACCTATGCCTAGACCTAGGGATCCTGCCCCCCTCCCACCTCCCCAGAACTTGCCCCACCCCCGCCCTGCCCCGGCCCCTCCCCACCTGTCACCACCTCACCCACCTGTGAGGAGGAGCCAGGGAGACAAGAAAAAGACAGAAAAGTGGGGCTGGTCAGTGTGAGGATCCCCAGGACACACCCCTTCAGGGTGCCCTGCCCGCCTGGCACAGACACTCACCCATTGACAGCGACCTGGGGCACGCTTTGCTGTGGGGAGGGAGATGGCTGGGTCAGTGAGCACCTGCGCTGACCTTCTCTTGGGTCTGGGGAGCCCGCGCCTCACCTGCTGTCGCTGCCGCTCATGTTGGAGCTGTTTCTCCACGGGGTCCTCCCAATGGCGGCCCTGGGGGTCGGTGGCTGGTGGCTCCCAGCCACTGTAAAACTTGGGGCTGTAAGCGGGTCCCTCCTCTGGGGGCAGCTCCAGCCTGTGGTAGGGGACCATCAGGACAACAAATATGTCTCTAAACATGTTGACTCCATTCTGATGGCCCTTTTAAACTGTTTTGATTTGGGACACGGTTTTTCTACTTTGTAGCTTAGGCTGGCCTTGAACTCACTGCGTAGCCCTGGCTGGCCTGGAACTCTCAGCGATCCTCCCTTCTCAGCCTCCAGAGGGCTTGGACGACATGAGTGTGACACTACAACTGGTTCAGTTCATCGAGTGTGTGTGTGTGTGTGTGTGTGTGTGTCTGTCTGTCTGTCTGTCTGTCTGTCTGTCTGTGTACTGGGGATCAAGTTGAGACCTTCCACTTGCCAGGCAGGCGGCCTCAGCATCTATATATCATTCTTTTTTTTAAATTTTATTATTTATTTTTTTATTTGTGTGTGGGGGGGCCAGCTCAGCCCACCAGGGGGCGGGGGTGGCTGGCATGTGGTGCTGGGGATTGAACCGTGGTCCCTGTGCTTTGCTGAGCTTGTTCTAAGTAGGTGCTTTAGACCACTGAGCCATCTCACCAGCCCCTATATCTCATTCTTGAGTCCCAACTTTTTATTTATTTGCAGAACCGGGGATTGAATTCAGGCCCTTGCGCTTGCCAGGGAAGCGCTTATTGTACTGAGCCATCTCCCCGGCTCCTGATCCTTGGATTTTAGACCCCACGCTAATTTGTGGCCTTTCCGACGTCCATCCCCGCCTTTATCCTAAGCCCCGCCCCGTTCCGTTTCCTCGTCCACACCCTCTAGACTGAGCCCCGCCTCTAGCCTGTCCTCTCCTCCTCTCCTTTTCAGTTTCCACGCTCTGGACTGGCCAGATCCCCTACCCCGGGCGGGTCCAGGAGTCTCCGAGGGAGGTCCACAGCTCGTTTTCCCTGGGGGTGACGTTGTCGCGCAGCAGCGCCACTGCCTCTGACGTCAGGTGTGGCCGCCGCACGCCGCTGGCGAACTCGGGGCCGCCGGAGGTGTTCACAATCTGCAGGGCGACAGGGGTCGAGCTGATACCAGCTCCTCTGCTCCGCCCCAGTCCTGCGGGAGACCCAGTGGGCGGCGACAGCTCACCATCTGCAGCGGCCCTAACAGAAAGTGCAGCAGCTCCGGAGAAGAGGGGTTGGCGATGTTGCCACGCAGCCGGGCCTGGGTGGGATGGCGCTGGGTTAGTGCGGAAGGTAGGAGTCACCGTCCCTGGTCCCCTCGAGGCCCGCGGGGCACAAGTCCTTACCAGCAGACTGAAGGCATACTTGATTTTCTGAAGCACATCCGTGTACTCGGCCTCAGAGGGTGGCTTGGCCCGCAGCGTCAGCAGGCCTTCTGTGAGTGTCACAGGCACAGTGGTTGGGGACCCGAGACGACAGATGACACAGCCACAGAGGGGCGGATACCGAGTGATACTTAGGGAGTTCACTCGTGAGAAGCCAGGCCGGGATGGTGGAGGGGTTATGGAGACGCTGGGGATTGAAGGCAGAGTCTTTGGGAGTAATGAGGGTGGGTGCTCCGGGTCATCCGAGGCATTACTTACCCCCAGCTTCCCGCCGCCGGGTCCTGCGGCTGCGCTCCCGGTGCTCCAACACGCGGGTGGCCTCTGCAGATTTCTGCAGTCTGGACACGAAGGTCTCCACATCCTCAAACACGTGGTTCAGGATGTCCTGGGGATACAAGGGAAGGGGGTGGGGCTCCTGAGTGTCAGACCCTCATCGCCACATACCCCTAGAGCCGAGCCCCACTCATCACCCCAGGACTCGACTTCTCCCGGCTGGAGACAGCCTTGACTCAGGAGGCCCGACTGGCTTGGTGACCCTGCCGGCCCCATCCCCGACCCAGCCGGGCAGTCCCTCACCACTTCCCGCTCTGCCTGCAGACCCGCCAGCTCCGGGCCTCTTGGGCCCAGATCCGGACTCTCGGGGTATGCGCTGTTCGCTGGGCCGGGCACCCCCTCCTCCGCCTCGGGGATAGGCTGCACCGGTGGCGCCCCTCGGCCCACGGCCGGAGAGACCGAGCTGATCACCGCACGGACCGAGGGGCGGCGCTGCAGGGGCGGGGTCTGGACGGTGGGCCCGCGCTGCAGCTCCTCCTCAGCGGCCCTGCGGAGCAGCGGGGGAAACGGAGGCCAGATCAGTGGAGAGGACTAGCGAGGGACTCAGCTGAGTAGGAGATCCACGCTGAGACTGAAGGGGTCAGACGTGGGCTTGGCGTTGGGCGGAAACTAAGGCCAGAAGGAGAACCCGAGGGCCAAGAAAGGCGGGCGTCTGGTCTGGGAGGGACAGGACACCCCACCCCCTCTCCGGTCCCATCCCGGCCCTCACCGGAGCGCCGCTGCCCTGCGCTCTCCGCGTCCGGAGCGGTAACTGTGCAGAGCCCCCTGGATGTCCTCTCGGATCAGCTCCGCCTGCCAATCACGGGGTCCCGCTCACTGCCCTCGGGCCGTGCCGCTGGCCGACCCTCCCAGTCCGCAAACCCGTCCCTTCTAGAGCCTCTTCCCAGACCACGCCCCTCTGTCGCCCAGACCCCACCTTCGCCCTTAGGCCCCGCCTCGTTTCTGTCGTGGGAGCCCAGAACCTCACCCCAAGACGTAGGCCCTGGAAGAAGTGCACGTCCGGCTGCGCGCGCTCGGGCTCCTGACACACTACGAGGAGCAGCGAGCGGCTCCTGCCCGGCGGCGTCACTGCGTCGCAGCGCACTATAGAGCCGAGGGGATACGACTCCAGCTCCTCCTGCAGGCCAGACAGCAGGGTAAACTGAGGCATGGGCCGGTACTACCTCTCCATGGAGACTGCAGTGCCCAGTGGGGGCAGGAACGGGACTCTTTTAATAGCGGCTGGCGGATGCTCGCCCCCCACCGTGCACTCAGTTCTCCAAGGTCCCTAGGGTCGGTCAACAGCCCGGCCACTTCCGCCCAGGTTCCCAGCACCTTGGAGCCCGGGTCGAGCAGTGTGACATGGCCAGGGGACACACGCAGCAGCATCTCCTGGGTCCAGACGCGGCCCTGGCTGTCCATGACTGCCAGCTTCCTGGACGCATCCTCCACCGTGTGCACACCATCCTCCTCGCCCAGGCAGAAAGTCACCAGGTGCTGGTGCCACAGAGAAGGCAGTGGGTTGGGTGCAGCCCCCTGGACACAGGCTTCCGGGCTGAGGCCGCCCACTCCTCCAGGAAGCGGAACCTGATCGCCTTGGGGAGTCAGCCCACTGCCTAGGGCGTCTTTCCTTCATCAGGTTGGGGGCACCAGACCAGGGGCCCTCCGTCTGAACTCCATGTAGTTCCCCTCAGCGCCTCCCGGGACCCCGTGTTCTTCTGGGCTGCCCCTCCCCCCCCTTTCCGAGCCCGACAGTGATTTGCCTCTGTTCAGAACAAAGCTCATGCCAAAATAAGTCAGAGACTCTGGGGCACTAGGTAGTCTGGCATCTGTCACCTCTGAGGTGGAGACACAGTCCATTTTGCCTGAGTGTCTGTTTGGGGTCCGAACTGTTTTAACGGTTGTGCCTCTCTGGGGCCTCTCTTCCCAAGAAGACCTCCTGTGGGAGCAGACCCGACTCACATTGACCTGATACTGCGACACATCAGCCATCACCACGGTGGAGTAACGCTTCCTCTGCTCTGTGCAGGAAGAGGGAGGACAGCTGGACCCAGGCCCAGCCTCCTCGCTCTCGCCGGGCGGCCCCCTCAGACCCTGCCCCACCCCTGCCCTGCATTCCGGGCCACACCCACCGTAGATAGACTTGGCACTTGGCTTTGGGGGAGCTTCTGGGCTGGAGAAGGAAAAGAGAGAGAGAAAGGCTGTGGGGTCGGGGCAGAGCCCTCAGCGTGCCAGGCAGCGCCGCGAGGCCGTGTGGGGAGGATGCTGGCTGTGGGGCACTGGGGCAGGGCGGGGCAGGCCGAGCTGGTGTTGGAGAAGGCAGGCAGGCCGAGGCCCCACAGGCATGCAGACCTGCCACGAATCTCTGTGCTGTGTCCTTGCCAGAAGCCTGAGACGGAGACTTGGTCTCTCCTGCCTCAGTTTCCCTTTCCCCCAGCATCTGGCTGGTGGGACTGTTGGGCAAACCACTGAGATGATGTGTGAGCAGTACCTGCGGCCAACTGTCCTGCCCCTTTTGGGAAGGGCTTAGCACCAGGAGTTGCTGGGTAAGTGGGAACCACCCCAACAGCAGCCCACTGCCCCTGAGCTGAGACCGTCCTCCCTCCACCCTGCGCAGGACTCCTCCAGGCTAGGGCCCTCTCTGTCCCTGCGCTCCCTGGTTGCTCTTCAAGGGCGCTGCCTAGGAGAATGCTTGCACCCATCCCCTGGTCCACAGAAATCAGAGGAGCTCAGATCTCAAGGGAGAGGTGAAGGAGGGAGGAAACAGGAATCTTCGGCCAAACCCTGCTCCTTACCCTGCTCCTGCTAGCCCAACGTCGCAGCAGTTCGATTACCTCTGGGCTGGAGAGCTCACTACCTACCCTGCAGCTATTTACTCCTCTCTGTGTCCTTTTGCCTGCCACTCAGATACCAGAGTCCTGGTCCTTAGCAGCCCTGATGTTCTAGTTGAAGGTCAATATTTAATGAGAAGATAACCGCGGAGGCCGCAGCAGTTCCCGTAGGTGGAGCACCTTCCAGGGACATGCTGTGAAATATCCTGATCCGGTGCCGGACTCTTCAAGTGCCCCCTGCTTGGGAGAGCCGGCTGGGGGTGGGTGGGGTCCTCCTGCCCTGAGTGAGCCCTCGCAGTGACCTGGGCCTGTGTGCCCAGCCGTAGGAGGAACGCAGTGCTAGGCAGCCCTACTCCCAGTGTCTTAGCCTGGGAGCTGCCAACTGGATCTGCAGGTGTGGGGGCGGGGCCTGGCCTCTCCTTCTCAGACGCTGGGTCCAGACCCTGGCCCTCCGCTGTCAGACCCTGGGTCCAGGCCCAGGGTCTCCCTCAGACCCAGGGTCCCTGCAGGCCTTCTTGCTCGGCCCGTAGGGCAGTGACACTTACCCGGGAGTGACAGTGGGGGTGGCCGTGGTGCTCATGGTGCCCTGCCTGGGAGCTGTTGTCCACCTGGAGTCTTGGGACACAGCAGAGATGTGAGCCCACCTGGCTGTAGGAAGGTGCGATTTTGGCCCAGCCTCCTCCGTCAGGCCTTCAGGTGCAGGCCCACCCTGTGAGGTGCAGAAGTCCTGGGTCCGGCTGGCCTGGCTCTGCTTCTGTCTGGCCTCAGTGCCTGTCCTCCTGCCCCTCCTTCCTGGCTCCTCCCTCTGCAGCCGCAGCCTCCGCATACCTGAGCGCTCACCTGGCAAGGCTGCGGTGGTGGCAGGCGGGCGGGGCTGGGTGCCTGTGCCAGCAGGGTTGGGGGTGCCCAGAGGGAAACTGGGAAACTTATTTGTGTCCATCGTGAAGACAACAAGAGCAACAACAGTCTGATGTCACCCTCATTCACAGGGCAGTCACAGCTCTAGTGTGTGTGTGTGTGTGTGTGTGTGTGTGTGTGTGTGTGACACTGGGGGCTTAACCTAGGGCTCCTGCACTGAGCTCTATGCCCAGCCCCTTTTAATGTTTTCCTTTAAGACAAGATCTTGCTTAATTTGTCAGGATGGGATCCTCCTGCCTCAGCCTCCCAGAGTTTTGAGATTATGAGCATGTACCTCCAAGGCCAGCTGGTTCAAAGGTCTGTCTTTGGCTTCTCCTAACACCTGGCCTGGGGCAGCTACAGGCTGGCAGATCATTTTTCTTCCCCTGCCACCTCTGGGGACATCATTTCCATGGTTGGCCGAGTCTCCAGTCCTGAACTCCACCCGTCTTTACCTGTTCCTTGGAAATTTCCCTCCCAGTCCTCTGCTGCGGTGAGCCCGAGACTCGGCTCCTTAGGTACCCATGGCATGAAGCACACAGGTCGCTCTTCACATGTCGCCCCACCCAGGGTTGTGCATGTCCCCTATCTACGGAGAGCAGAGCGGGCCGAGGTTGTGGTACAGAGAGAGGGGTGACAGCATGGCATGGAGGCCAGCAGTGTGGCTCTCTCTGGGCTTGGCTGTGTCCCTCTGTGGAGTCCCGCTCTGCATACACTCTGCTGGCTCACCCGCCAGGGCTCCTGAGTTGCTGGATTAAGTAGGATCTGGCTCTTCCCAGGGACGTGGATCTGTTTTTCTTCTCAGGCGGTGGTACATTCCCACGCCGTGCTATGGAAAGGGGCCTGTTCTCCCTGCTTTGCCAGCGGGGAAGCCGGGCACATGAGAGCTGGTGACGGGACTGCAGCGGTGGGGCTGCAGTTGAAGCCACGCTGCGCATCGTGGCCCTGACCTCTTTGTGCCAGGCTGTGGTGTGCAGCTCTTTTTGTTCTCCACTTCTGGGCACTGAACCCAGGGCTTCATCCTGAGCTGCATCCCAGACATTTATAAACTACTTTTATTGTTTTGAGACCATCTTACTAGGTTGCTAAGTTGGTTAGGACATGTTCAAACTTGGGATCCTCCGCCCTCAGCCTCCTGAAGTGCCACCATGCCCTCCCAGCTCTGTGTGCCACCACTTTGTCACTCTGTGCCTTTCCATCCATGTGACCATGGGCGAATGACTTAAACTCCCCGAGCTGCAGAACCCTGACTATTCAGTGAAGATAGCCAGGCTGGGT
This sequence comes from Octodon degus, assembly GCF_000260255.1. Taxonomy (NCBI): domain Eukaryota; kingdom Metazoa; phylum Chordata; class Mammalia; order Rodentia; family Octodontidae; genus Octodon; species Octodon degus. Next base: position 580,771 of record NW_004524896.1, read on the forward strand.
GCTTAAGTGCTGCGTAACACAGAACCTGGCCAGGGAGACATAGGTCGTGGGGCACCGCGGGAGCCACCAGGGTTGGGCAGAATGTGGGGAAGGTGAGCTGAACTTGCAGGGCCAGTCTGACAGGCAGGTGACAGGAGGCATGTTGGGCGGGCACCTAGCCCAGGAGGGGACCATGGCTCCTGCCCCTGGCTCGGCTGGCTCCAGGCAGGGCCTCAACCCTGAGCCTCACTCAGTATAGTCTGGTCCCCATCACATCAGGCCCCAGTGGTTTCTGAGCTTTGCCCTATCTAGGTCCGGGCTCGGGGACTGAGGCGAGGGGAGCTCCCAGGCCTCATTTCTCAGATAGGAGCACAAAGCTGCACTGGGGTCCTGGGCTGTGACAGAGACCTGTGACACAGCAGGTGGGCTGGGGGACAGTGTCTCTCCCTAGACCCCGTCACCCCCTCCCAACCTCCTCTTGCTGCCTCACCTCCCCCCTCAGGCCTGTGTGCAGCCTCCTTTTCTTCCTTTGGGTTTGAGGCTCCGTGCAGGTCTCCACAGGGGCTCGGTAGCTTGGACCGTCCTACCTGCAATGGGCCCCATCTCTCCCAGTATGTCCTCCTGGATCACCCAGGGACAGAGTGAACATTCACTGGCAGTGGGAGCCATGCATGTGGTAGGGGATGTGGAAGTCACCATCACCGGAGGCCGGGTCTCAGGCCCCGATCTCCCCCTCCCGTACAGATACATAATAATGTATTCATTCCATTCATAGCTCAGCACACCCAACTGTCACTTCCCATTTGCCCTCAATAGAAGAGGCTCATCCAGGAAGTGGCCCAAGGTGGCACGAATGGTCATTATTCATGATGACGCGTGTGTAATGGAGGTAGCGTGGGACATTGTGTCCCCAGGGAAACCCTCATGCAGCTGGGCTGGGGTGCATATGGGGCCGGCAAGGAAGCTGTCTGTGTCCGCTGCGTCCAGATGTCTCCCAGTGCCCCATGTGGTCACAGGTGGGGCTTTTCAGAGTGGCTGGACCCAGCGTGCGCAGCACTGGGATGGACTCACGGTGCAGTGCTAGGCTCCGGGGCGCTGCCGGCCCTGAGCAGCCCGGGTGGGGCAGGAGGGATAGAAAGAGCTGTGGCCGCCTCTTACCGCCCTGCTCCCTTCTGCCCACCATGGACCGTTTCTCCCCTGCCACACCGCCCTGCCTTGGAGCTAGCCAAGTGTGGACTGAAACTTCTATGACTGAGCTAAATAAACCTTTTCCACTTTAACTTCGGGCATCAAGTGTTTTGTCTCAGATACAGGAAAAGTAAGAAGTAATAAGACACCATCCCTGGTAAACGATAACTGGACGGGCTTCTGCAGGAGGCACAGAAGTTCTCGGCTGACGGTGAGGCCAGGGATAACCTTCTAAGTGTTGGCAGTGCGATGTGCAGTCCCGAGGTCATGTCATTGGCTATGCTTAACCTCCTACTGCACGTCAAACCTGTCGTAAGTGCTGCGGACAGAGGAGGAGACGGGTGAGGCCCTGCTCCAGTGACACTGTCATAGAGGGTGTGGTGGGGGACGTGAGATAAACAGGTGGCTGCATAGGTTAATCCGACTTCAGGTGTGGTGAGTGCTCTGGAGGAAAGGAAGGCAGAGGGTGGGAGGACATGGAGCCGCTGGCTCGGATTGGACCCGATTTGGAAGTAGAGGCAGGAATGTGGCTAGATTTCAGGCTGGGATTCCTGGGGCAGCCGGGGGAGTTGCAGGGTGTGGCTGGCCTGGGTGGTTGGGTGAGCCCAGGCTGTGAAATTGGTGACAGCGACAGCAGACAGCAGTGAGGGGAGAGAAACGTGGGCAGCGCTGGACAGGAGTGGGAGCTCGGGCCAGCTGAGCCAAGATAGGCCGAGGGGTCCTCTGACCAGCAGCAGGGATTTCTCTTTTGCTCCCCCTCTCTGAAACTGCTGGGAGCTGGTGGTGTTACACAGGTCAAGAGCTGAGGATGTGGCCCCACGGGGTGACACATACTAGTAAGCCTAGAGCTCTGGGAGGCTGAGGCAGGAGGAACCCAAGTCCAAGCCCAGCCGGGGCAACTTGAAGGCTTGGGGACACCCTGTCTCAAAATAAAAAATCAGAGAGGTCTGGGGGTGCAGCACAGGCTGAAGGCTCCTCTGTCTTAAAGAAGCTGGGAGGTTAAGTATTGAGCTGATGAAAAACAGAGGAACAAGAGCACACAACTGTATGACCAAGGTGGCACCGAGTGACAAGAGACAGCTGTGCAGACATGGCTCTGCCTCTGATGCCTCAGTTTCCCCAGCTCTACATTTCTAGGGCCATTCGTTCTATGCTTTATTCACAACCTCCTTTCATTACCAGGGTTTGCTGAGCATCTGCCCCGGGCCGGCTGGCTGGCCAGAGCCTCGGGTTAAGCCCAGGAGCAGGGCGGAAAGCGCAGGTTTGGAAGGTTTGGGCCGCGATTGCGCGTGCGGGCCCCCCCCCACCTCCCACGCAGGGCTCTGCAGCCGGCCACCAGCGTCCTTTGATGCCTCCAGACCTTAGCGGCTCCAAGCGAGGACCACATTTATCGCAGCCCTGGAACCGCTGTCCCGCCTCGGCCCGCCACTAACACGGAGCCGGCCCAGGTGGGAGCCAGGCCCTGGGCTCCAGGGTGCATCCTGTTCTCTGTGGTGGCCAGCCTTCGGCGGGCGCTGCCACCCGTGGCTAGCCTGGGCCCAAGTCACTTCCTGTCATCTTCCACGGCCGCAACTCTGCCTGCCAACAATGGCCCGCTGCTTGTTTGTGTTAACAAAGTTTTATGGGAATGCAGTCAAATTCACCGGCATGCTGCCGCTCCCACTGCGGGCTCTCTCGCTGAGGTAGATGCCACGGGGACCCCATTTACCAGGGCAGAGGAAAGGCACCAGTCAGGACAGTAGCTTCTCACCGTGGAGGGCATCCACACAGGAACTAAGTGACTGAGTTGGTGAACTTTGACTTTTTTGCATGTGACTGTCAAGGGCTCTACCGTGTGCTACAAAACCGGCTTTTTAAATTATTTTTTATTATTTATTTATTTTTAAGTTTTGAGTCGAGGTCTGAATTGTTCAAGGTGGCTTGGAACTTGTGATCCTCCTGCTTGGCCCTCTCGGGGGTTGGGAGTGCAGGGTGTGCCACCACGCCTAGCTTTCCTTTATTTTTGTGGTAAAAGGCACAGACTATGAAATTTGCCTTCATGCAGTTTGCTAGTGCTAAACACAGTGGTACTGCTGTGTGGCTGGCACCACTGTCCATCCCAGCCAGAACTCCTCTCTGTGTCTCTCTGTCTCCTCTTTCTCTCTGTGTCTCTATGTCTCTGTCTCTGTCTCT
>NW_004524896.1:584549-596970 GCF_000260255.1 Octodon degus
GGTCCCTGTGCTTTAGCTTAGTTTGTTTTAGGTAGGTGCTTTAGACCACTGAGCCATCTCACCAGCCCTAGAGTGATTCGTTCTAATAGTGTTTGTAAATAGGATATCATGTCTGCATCTTGTACAGCAAATAGCCACTAGGAAGAGAGTATGCAATATGTTAATTATTATTATTGTTATTATTATTTGCGGAACTGGGGACTGAACTCAGGCCCTTGCACTTGTCAGGGAATGTGTGTTAATTATTGAAACTGTCATACCAATTTGATTTGAAACTGTCTCATTGTTATTTGTCTCTCAATAAAATTATGGGAAAAAAAAAAAACATGGCACAGAAGGTGAAGAAAGAAGCCTCCGCTCCTCCCAAAGTTGGAGCCAGAGCAAAAGCTCTGAAGGCCAAGAAGGCCGTGTGGAAAGGCCTCCACAGCCACAAAAAGAAGATATGAACGTCGCCCACCTTCCGCCGTCCCAAGACGCTCCGGCTCCGGAGGCAGCCCAAGTACCCTCGGAAGAGCGCCCCCAGGAGAAGCAAGCTTGACCGCTATGCCTTCATCAAGTTCCCCCAGCCACAGAGTCAGCCATGAGAAAGATCGAGGACAGCAACACACTCGTGTTCATTGTGGGTGTCAAAGCCAAGAAGCCCCAAATCAAAGAAGCTGTCAAGAAGCTCTATGACATCGATGTTGCCAAGGTCAATACCCTAATCAGGCCTGATGGAGAGAAGAAGGCGTATATTTGACTGGCTCCCAATTATGATGCATTGGATGTTGCCAACGAAATTGGGAGGAACTGGGATGAGCTTGGGAGGAAGTGGACTCATCTGAGTCCAGCAGGCTAATTCTAAATATATACTTTTTTTCCCAGTTAAAAAAAAAAAAAAAAGCGCTGGCCAGATAGCTCAGCAGACTAACGTGCCTGCTTAGGCAGAGTGCAGGGGCTGGGGTTTGATCCCTTGCATGCCGTGCAAGCCCCGTGTGGTGGCACATGTTTGTAATCCCAGCACTTGGGAGGCTGAAAACAGGAGAATCGCTGAGTCCGATCTATGTCATGAGACCCTGTACTAAAATACATTAAAAAAAAAATAGGCCATATGTGTCGCATGTATAGATCACAGTCATCGTGGGGAGTCTGTACCTGCAGATCCCTCAAGGTTCCTTTTTCCATCTCCGCCCATCCTTTCAACCCTTTCCCCTTCTCCATTCACAACACCTTTGCTTCTATTTGTTCTGTTCTTCTTCCCTTGCCGCCTCTCCTCACCCTCGTCCCCTTTCCACTTGAACAGGTCCTTCCTGCTTTCAGTATCTGTCCTCCCTCGTGCTCCTCATTTATCGTTTTGGGTTTCTCATGAAAGAGAAAAAAACGTGGTATTTAAACTTCCGTGTCAGGGGCCGGGGACATGGCTCAGTAGAATAAGTGCTTGTCTGGCAAGCTCAAGGGCCTGAGTTCAATCCCCGGTTCTGCCAAAACAACAACAACAAAAACCCCCCTATCTGGTTTATTTCACTTAAGATAGTCCTGAGGTCCATGTGTTTACCCAGAACAACTCAAGTTTACCATTGTTTATGGCTGAATAGTGCTCCATTGTATGGAAATGCAGGATCTTTATCCATCCCCGGCTGGCGGAGATCCGGCTACTGCAGACTGCCACTATAAACATGGGTGTGCTTCTGTCGCTGTGGGGTGATACTTTGAGCTCTTTTGGGAAGATAAGCAGAAGGAGAATAGCTGGGCGCAATGGAACCTCCCGTGTCAGTGTTTGAGGAATTCCCACACTGATTTCCACAGTGGTTGTACCAATCACCTACACTTCCACAGTAGAGGGGGGTTCTTGTTCCCCCAAAGCCCCACCAATTTGTTTTTGGGCAGTAAGGCTGCCTGGCTGGCTTTCTTTCTTTCTTTTTTTCATTTGTTCGTTCTTTCCTTCTTTCTTTCTTCATGGTGAGACTTCTCACCATGTAGTCCAGCCTGGCCTTGAACCCACAGCGATGCTCCTGCATCAGCCTCCCAAGTGCTGGGGACCTTGTCTTTCTTGCTCCCCACCCCCAGCTGGGCCGCAGACCTCTGGCTCGCACACGTAAGGCAAGGGCGCGGCCCCCGAGCTACACCCCTGGCCTCGATGGTAGTGGCCGGGGCCTGCAGGGCACGGCCGTGTCTGAACTCCCAGGACGCTCTCGGCGGCGATTGGGACTCAGCAGCGGCTGAAGGCAGCGAGCCAGCCCTCGCCCCCTGACTGACAGGGAGGCTGCGCTTCCTGCGTCCGGAGCCCCACTGGGAGAGAGAGCCAGGCGCTGGAGAGTATTTCCCTACGTGTGCTTCATTCAGAAAACCCCCGCTGCCTGCAGGCTCTGCTGGGAGCGGCTGGAGCGCGCACGCACGGTGGCCGCCGCAGAGCGCGGCCTCTCTCTCGGCAGCCCCGCGCTAGCCGGCGCTCTGCCCGCGGGGCCACTCCCGAGAGCCTGGCCCAGACCGCATATTAGCGTTGTTTTCAACCCTGCCAATCAGATAAGTGACATACACCTGCAATCAGAGAAATGAGGCCTGCCTGCCAATCAGATAAGCAAAAAAAAAATATGATCCCATGAGTGTCGGAGCGAGCCGCCCGGTCTCGCGCATGCTAGGCGGGTGCTCCACCGGAGCTGGCTCCTAGTGCTCGTTCTGTTCCGGTTTCTGCGGAACTGCTGGGCTGTCCACTGCACCACAGGGAAGGATGCCTGTACATGATCTTTCTTGCTTCTTTTTCCCTCATTCCCCTCCTCTTCCTTTAATTCCTCTTTCTCTCCTTAGTTACAAAAGCTTTGTTTCCATTTTTTTCTTTTTTTCTTGGTGGAACCGCGCCTTGCGTTTGCCAGGCAAGCGCTTGTTCTACTGAGTTATCTCCCCGGCCCCTCCGTTTTTTCTTTCTGTTCTCTCTTTTCTTGTCCCTTCTTTACTTCCGCTCCCCCTTCCTTTTTGTCTCTTTCTGGCTTGAAAACGTACCGGTTTGGAACGGGCTGCAGCTAGAATCGAACCCTCAGCTTACTCCAGAACTAGCAGGCACACTTTAAGAATTGGCCATGACGTCATCCTGCTGACGCTGGCCCCGCCCCTTAACTGTGCCCGTCCCCGAAACTACCTTTCCCAGAGGTCATAGCGGCTAGGACCCGTTCTTATTGGCTATCCAATCGGCCCCACCCCAGTTCCCGCCCTGTCGCCGGCTTCCGGAGTCCCGGCAGACGCCGGCGGCTTCCCCGCGTGGTTCTCGCTGCTGCCCTCCAGGGTCTGAGCCGCTTCCTAGTCCCCGCCGGCATGAACCGCTACCTGCTGCCGGTGTCCGTGCTGGGCACCGCGGTGGGCGGCGCCGTGCTGCTGAAGTGAGTGGGTGCGGACGGCGTGCGCGCAGGGACGGGCCTGTCCCCAAGGGTCGCAGTCCCCGAGGGTCGCAGTTCCCGAGGGCCGCTGATCCCCGAGGGTCGCCCGTCTCGGTCCTCGAGTCCCGGTCCGGCCTGGTGTCGTATCCCAGCGAGGAGGCGGCGTCCGGCACGGGCGGCCAGGCCCGGCCCAAGGTCACCTGGCTCCTCCTGCAGGACTTGTAATTCATTCGTGAACCCACCTAGCAAATGCCACTGATCACTTCCCGCGCGGACCTGTGGCTGGAGCAAGGAAAATGTGGGTCGCTTCAGCTCCACCCGAAGTGGCAAGAAAGGGAATTGCACAACTCACTAACGAACAGGGTCCCGTGCGTGCACGCAGATCTATGGTGTCCCTTTTTTCTCCTCCTCCCTTTCCCGAGAGATGGGATTCTATCGAATGTGCGGAATAGTACCGTATGCCCTGTCCTGCAGCCTTTTCCTGTAAACTTAGCCGGTGCGTGGATCCCACGCGTATCCGCCAGGGAAACGAGTCCTTCCACGGCTCTGTGTACTTTGAATTTCTTTCCGTTTCACCTTTGATTCCGTGTTAAAGGTGCACGTTGATACGTGCTTTTGCAGTCTTGGATGTTGTAGTTTCATCCCGTGGCCACAAGGTGGCCCATGCCGCCTAGTAAGGCTTTTGGTTGGTGGTCCTCTTTTTGCGGTTAGAACTGGCAGGGAGTGAATGTAGGTGGTGGAGGATACTTGCTAGCCTCTTCAGCAGCGGAGATGTGGACAGGAAGGCACGTGTGGAGTTAGCGCTTTGAACTGAAGGCATCTTGGCACATCTGTGAGCTTGAATGGCAGCTGCTGGTTTCTTACCCTGAACCCCAATCCTGAGCGCTAGCTGTGCTTTTGTACAACGCTCAGGATTAAACCTAGGGCCCTGCCCCTGCTAAAAAATGCTCGACTGCCGAGCCACACCTCCAGCTCATTATTAAGAAATCCTTTCCCCTGTGAGCAAAGGCAAAAACAGCATTTCCGCGGAATCTGTGTTTCTTTAGGTCCTGTGAAGACGACCCCTCTGGGAGCGCCCCTCGGGCCACTCCGGGTGTCCCGCCCCACCCGGAGTGTGGGCAGGCCCTGGGGGACAGGGCTGAGCCACCAGGGGCTGTGCCTGGCAGGGGAACTTCAGCAAGAGGATCTGACTGTTTTAGTGAGGTCTGTCTGGTCGAGATGTAACAGCGAGGGAAGGGAGGCTGCCACCCAGGTGTGGATGAAAGGAAGTCGCCGTGGACAAGGCTTATGCAGTCATTAAGGGGACGAAGAATGATGAGCGGGGTGCTCAGATCGGCAGAGCACTGAGGCGGACAACAGATTGTTGGCAGGGCTGGCAGGGTGGTCGTGCGGGCCTTCAGCTTACAGAGTTACAGAGGTGGGGTGGTGGTGCCACGTGGATGGGTCACATCATGAGCGTATTTAGTGGCATCTAAGTGTCTGCTTTAAGTGTGGCAGCAGGGTGTGGCGGCGCACGCTTGTAATTCTAGCACTTGGGGAGGCTGAGGCGGGAGGATCACAGGTTAGCCCAGCCTAAGAGAGAGCTCTCTTTCTCTCATGCTACGTGTTTCTTTCTTTTCGAGACAGAGTTTCTGTGTAGTGTGGGCTGCCCTTGAACTTGCTTATGTAGCCCATAGCATAGGCTGGCCTCACACTCATGACAAGAGTTATGGAGCTGGGGTGATGGTGCCTACAAGTTTCGAATTATGTTGTAGAGATAAATGTATACAGTTTTCGTCAATTGAAATATACATCTAGTACAAGGTGGGTGAGGTGGTGCACACCTGTAATCCTAGCACTGAGGAGACTGAGGCAGGAGGATTGCTGTGAATTTCAAGGCCAGCGCCGACTGCATAGTAGGCTCAAGGCTGGTCTGATGTACACTGCAAGACTGTCACAATACAAACAAGAATTTAGTGGTGCAAATACTGAGCACGCGCAGCTACTGTGATCCGCTTGTCTAGCAGTGAGCGGCAGTTGATTGGCCTGGGTTAGATACTGCCCTGACCTTGCTGGCCCAGCTTTGGGGCATGCCCTTGCCTGACCATGGCCTCTGCAGGTCCCTGGCAGAGCACCACGGTCCCCTCACCCATCCCCCGCCTCAGGCTGAGCCCTCCTGGGGGCAGTGATGTTCTGAACTCAGCCTTGCGCAGGGACCTGTGGGGCGCTGTTGTCCCTCAGCGTCACTCTGCTGTGGAGTCCTCTCCCAGGCACACTGTGGCCCACAGCCTGTTGTTGTAAATGAAGCTTTATTGGCATATCACTATGTCCATTTGTTTCGTGATGATGTATTCCTTTACTGACAGTTTTTACTGAGGCCTGGACACTTCACTTTAAAACAGTTAAGACGTGACAGCAGACAGCTATCCGGAGCCACAGCGGCTCCATGTGGCAGAACTTGCTGAGGCGATGGGAGCGTGCTGTCCTAATGCTGTCCGTGGCTGAGTCCTCATCACATAAACATAATTAATTGAAACGATCCTCGAGCTGGTGCCTGTTCCCAGGCCTCACGAGATGGCCCAGGCTGGCCTCAGACTCATGGTGATCCTCCCGTCTCAGCCGCATGAGCGCAGGCACGCAGCACCACACCCAGCATGATTTTGTGTGCTCTTGAGGTCTTCATTCTGTTTATGGCCGTTTGTTCTAGCAGCCATAGGAATAGTCATTCACATGTGGCGGGTGTGCTTGTCCCCTTGTTTCTTTCTTTTTGAGACAGTCTTACTATGTAGTGTGGGCTGCCCTTGAACTTACTTATGTAGCCGAGGCTGGCCTCAAACTCATGACAAGCCTCCTTCTTCAGCTCTCCCAAGTGTGGGGATCGCAGGTGTGCACCACCCCATCTGGCTACACGTTTCGAATCAGGTTGTAGAGATAACAGGCAGACCCCAGGCTGAGCCTCTACCGAGGTCCCAAAAGGGCCTTCCCAGTCCTCATGGTATCATCTGTATCTCCATCTTTCAGTTGGGCCCTGATTGCATGGGGTGGGGGGCACCCAGGTGGAGTGGCCTAGAACTGACAGCACTCTTTCTCACTGCCAGGGACTATGTCACTGGGGGCACTTGTCCCAGCAAGGCCACCATCCCCGGGAAGACGGTTATCATTACAGGCGCCAACACGGGCATCGGGAAGCAGACCGCCCTGGAACTGGCCAGAAGAGGTAGCGTCCCCTACTTTGTGCTGGAGGAGTAGGTGCCTGAGCACTGCGTCGGTGGCAACAGTGACCACGGTGGTCCACGTGTGGGAACAGCACAGGCCTGTCCCCAGGTGAAGGGATCAGCAAAGTGTGGCCTGGAATATCACTCAGCCCCGTAAAGGAAGGGCATTCAGACCCACGTGGCACCACGACAGACCCGAGGGTGTCAGGCTCAGAGAGATAGTGCAGATGTGGCCCGTAGGGGCCCGGCCCAGAGAGACAGGACGTGGAGGGTGGATGCGGGGCTGGGGCAGCAGGGAGCCAGGGTCAGGGTGCGGGGTCTCTGCTGGGGAAGGGAAAATGTTCTGGAGCTGCATGGGTCACCGGGCGCGCTGCAGGGTAAATGTGCTCCGCGCTGCCGCAGCGGACACCGTCTCTGTCACCTTCTCCCTGTGGGGACAGGGTGCTTGGTACTGTAGCTTCAAAGAGCTGAGGCCTGTGTTGGATCCCGGCCTCAGTCCACAGTCCGCTGGCGCCCACGCAGAAGCAGGATGGCCGAGGGGCCTGCGCTCAGCCCATGGAGGCCGGGAGCTGGAAGTGAAGGGTGCAATGGGGGGCAGGGAGGTAAACCCCTCTGGGTCTTGCCCCGGGGCCCCCTCCAGTTAGGGTCGGCGGGTCAGCCCAGACTCATCAGCGGGTGGACCGGAGCGCAGTACCCACACATCCAGCCGCCTTCCACATGAGAAAATTTTGGTGCATTTTATTTATTGTTTATCTTTTTGTTTTTTTTTCCCTTCTTTTTAGTATGCAGTCAAGCCTGGCCTTGAACTCACTATGTAGCCCAGGCTGGGCTTGAACTTGTTGTGGTGAGCCTTCTGCCTCAGCCCCCTGAGTGCTGGGCTTATAGGCATGGGCCAACGCTCCTGGTTTAATTACAAGATTTCTAACGGATTTATTGAGATGTGCAGAAGGTCCCTAACATGCGATGATTTGCTTTGCCTTTTTTCTTTTTGGTGGTGATAGTGGAGATGGAAGCCAGGGCCTCTGCACTGAGCTACGCTCCCAGTTCTTTTTGTTTCCAGACAGTATCTTGCTAAGTCACCAAGTGTCCCAGGCTGGACTCGAACTTGGAATCCTCCTGCCTCTGCCTGGCAGAGTGCTGGGGCTGCAGTCGTGCCGGCTGCTTGGTAGTGTTTTCGGTGTGGGACCGTTTTGGTTTCGCGGCTTTACCAGGATGTAAACGCCCTGTAAGTCCCGGAGCGCCTTAATCCACCGCCGGGTGAGCGCCTGCAGTGCATGCTTCAGTGACCGAGCGCTGTCTCGGTGACGTGGCGCCTCACCGGTCAGTCTTGGACGTTTTCATCCCCGCAGGAGCCGGTCCCCTGCAGCTGTCCCGGCGGCCCAGGGAGCCGCCCAAAGGGACTTGCGCAGTATGTGGCGTGTGCCAGTGCTCTGTGCCAGTCAGGGCTGAGGGTCGCTGTAGGGGTGACAGCGCCTGGTGGCCCGTCGCCTCGTGGCGGGACACTGCCTGTCCCTGCCCTTGACCGATGCCGCCCACCGTGGTGAGGTTTGTGTGGCATTTCCGTTTCCATCGAGTAGACAGACGCCTGATGGCAGCTTTTTCTCTCCTTTTGTTTTCGCTGTTTCCCTGTCCTGGCTTCCAGGAGGCCGCGTCATCCTGGCCTGCCGCGACATGGAGAAGTGCGAGGCCGCGGCCAAGGACATCCGCGGGGAGACCCTCAACCCCCGCGTCTGCGCCCGGCACCTGGACCTGGCTTCCCTCAGGTCCGTGCGCGAGTTCGCCAAAAAGATCATCAAAGGTAGTGGAGGGGCGGCCTGCCCGGCGGGTCTGCAGGTGGCTGCCGGCTGGGCTGCGGCAGCCAGGGACACCTGCTGCCTGGCTTTAAAATTTAATTTAGGAGGGGGTCCGGGGAGATGGCTCAGTGGAATAAGCGCTTCTCTGGCAAGTGCAAGGGCTTAAGTTCAATCCCAGGTTCCGCCAAAAGAAAAAAAAAAAAATTAATTTAGGGGACTGGGAGATAGCTTAGTGGAATAAGTGCTTGCCTGGCAAGCACAAGGTCCTATTTGATCCCTGATACCACTAAAAGAAGAAAGTAAAATTAATTTATTCTTATTCTTATTCTTATTATCCTTATTATTACTGTAGTAGTGGGGATGGAACCTAGAGCCTTCACACTGAGCTATATTCCCAGCCCTCTTTTTGATTTTTATTTGAGGCAGGGTCTTACTAAGTTACTGAGTTGCCCAGGGTAGGCTTGACCTCGAGGTCCTCCTGCTCAGCCTCCTGTGGCCCTGGGGTTATGGGCCTGCAGCTGTGCACCAGGCTCCTTCCTAACATGTTTGTGTATTCATATATTTTCATACAAAACTGGGCCTATATTCTACATACACTTTTATTCTTGTCATCTTAAGATGAATTTGAGAGGGCCGGCCATCTAGTTCAGCAGATTAAAGTGCCTGCCCAAGCAGACGTGGGGCCGGGGTTTGATCCCTGGCGTGCCATGCCGGCCCCACACTGAGACAGCGATTCAGGCTGGGCGTGGTGGCGCGCGCCTGTAATCCCAGCGCCTGGGAGGCTGAACACAGGAGGATCACTACGAGTCCGATCTGTGCAGTGAGACCCTGGAGACCCTGTACTAAATACATTAAAAAAAGTGAACTTGAGAACATCATTTTTTTTTTTTTGAGAACATAATTTTAAAACATTTAATTTTAGATAAAAATTGTATCTGGGGCTGGAGAGATGGCTCAGTGGTCTAAAGCACCTACTTGGAACAAGCTTGGCAAAGCACAGGGACTGCGGTTCAATCCCCAGCACCACATGCCAGCCAGCCCGCCCCCTGGTGGGCTGAGCTGGCCACACACACACACACACACACACACACACACACAAAATAAATGTTAAAATAAAAAAAAAAAATTGTATCAATGGTACCCAGCATGGTGTTTTGAAATGCATACATATATATAATAATTGTTATTTTCATTTTATGTATTTGGTACCGGGTCTCACCTCGCTCTTCACCCTTGGGTGGTCTGCTTCCTGGGTGGTCCCGGGCTGGGTTTGGCAAGCTTGCTTGCATGCAGCAGCCCTGATTGAAAGGTGGAGGAGGACAAAGCTGTGGAGGCTCATATATCAAGAGCCTTGTCAGGCTGGGCGTGGTGGCCCTCGCCTGTCATCCCAGCACTCAGGAGGCTGAGGCAAGAGAACCGCTGAGAGCGCAAGGCCAGCCTGGGCTACATAGTGAGTCTGAGGCCAGCTTGAACTGCATAGCGAGACCCTGACCCCCAAAACAGAAAACAAAGCAACAAGCAAGCAAAACAAAACAAAACAAAATGGCCATTTTCTGAATCCCTGATCGAGTCCTGGTTGTCATGGGGATGGGTCAGGGCTGTGCTGGAAGAGCAGGAGGGAGGCATAGGTGCCGCCCCATGGCCCACCCACCCTGTGCCTGTGGGACCCAGTGAGGGCGTTACCTGGCACTGTGCTCACAGGCACTTAGGGCATTGAGGGGCAGCACCGTCAGGCCTAGCGGGTGGACAGAGAGCATCAATTAAGTGCTTCCTGTGTGCTGGGACGAGTGCTGCCCCTGACGCACTGTCCCACCTGACTCCCGAAAGTCCCTCTAGCCCTGGATACCTAAGTCCTGAGCGCTTAGCTCCAGGGCATCTTGGGACAGCAGGGACCTGAGGCCGACACCCTGGGCAGGTGCTGTCTCGCTGGGCCAGGTGTGTTCCTCTGGAGATGAGTTAATACTTTTTGAGCCAGAGTCTTGCTGTGTAATTCAGGCTGGCCTTGAACTTACGGAGACCCTCCTGCCTCATCCTCTGGAGCGCTGGGATGACATGCGTGTGCCACCATCCCAGGTGGAATAGTTTATGTCATATATTTTACCCCATTGAACACAAGCAGGGGTGGGGTGCTGCTCAGCAGAGAACCCACCTAGCATGCAGGAGGGCCTGGGTTCCACCCTCTGACTGGGGAACAGCAAGGCTCTCCCAGGTAAAGCACAACATAGTCCTGGCTGAGAGGCGCTCAGGGCCTCGGCCCGTGCTGGGGCCTTGGCCTGGATCCCTTCCTGGGGCTCACGTGGTCGCCCCGCCTTGTCCTTCTGACTACCCAGCACCCACAGTTGTCTTGATGTCTGCTTCCACGGCAGCTGTTCCACTTGATGTTACCCTGTGCCTTTCTGTCCCTGGGCCACACCAGGGTGATGCTCCACAGGGTGGCCCTGACTGGCTCGTCCTCCCTGTATTTCCAGTGCGCAGGAACTAGGGCTGAGGAAATGCCTGTTGCAAGGATAGTGATTATACGTTTCTGCTGGGCAGGTGCTGTTGTCCTTTTACATGGGGGAAACTGAGTCACTGAGAAGCTACATGCCGGCAAGGTGCTGGCCGAGCCTCCTCCCTCCTGGGACTGTGTGCTGGTGGGAGAGGTGCGGGCACTGACTCCTTGCGCCTTCCCACACCCGAGAGTGGTGTGGGTTCAGTAGTGTCACCCTGGCCCCTGGCCCCAAGCTTGTGGCCTCATGGGACGTGGGGTTTGTACAGAGCCAAGTTAAGTTGTGTGTGTGTGTGTGTGTGTGTGTGTGTGTGTGAACTTGGGATGCAGAGACACTCAGAGGAGGAGACAGGAAGAGAGTGGCGAAGGTGGCATTGTGCCAAGGAGTGCAGGAGCCAGCCCTGCCCCCTCCCCCCCCCTTGGTGTCTGCCCCTGGATGGGACTGTGGTCTCAGCCACTCCTGTGTGGCCCCATGTCGGGCAGCTGCGTCCAGAAGGGGCGCTGTGGCTCGTTTGACCTGAGGGTCCCCAGTAGGGAGTGGCCCGGGGCCTCAGCTCCCTGGAGTGCCCCACTTGGGCTCAGGAAGGCCTTTGCGCGTGTCAGGGAGTGTGTTTGTCCCCGGCTGCCAGCACTCCGGGCCTCCAGCTTAAGTCGCCAGGACGGGTTGCTCACAACTGGAGGCTGCACCACAGCTGGCCCTGGGCTGAATCCTTCGCTGCCCCTTCAGCTCTGCCTCGTCCTCCTGAGGTCTGCCTGCGTCTGCGTCCCTTCCAGGGGGAGCTGGGCCTGTTGGGTCAGGGCCTGCCCTGAGCTCCGTCGTCCCTGCTTTACTGCCACGAAGACCCGCTTTTCTTCTTCTTACTTATTATTTTTTGGGCTGTGGTTGGAGCCCAGGGCCTTAGCACCGAACTCCCTTTTTAAAAAAGTTCGAGACAGGTCTTGCTAGGTCACCAAGCTGCCCACCTGGTGCTCCAGCCTGCACTCCTGCCTCAGCCTCCCGGAGCTGGGACAGCGGGACGCTGCTCCTGAGGGGCCACCTTGCAGGGGCCGGGGACGGGCAGGTGCGGCACGGGTCTGCCGCCCTGCGGGCTCCAGTGCTTGCTCCGCCCCGCCCTCTCCCTGTCCTGCAGAGGAGGAGCGCGTGGACATTCTCATCAACAATGCGGCCGTGATGCGCTGCCCGCACTGGGTCACCGAGGACGGCTTTGAGATGCAGCTGGGCGTCAACCACCTGGGTGAGGCTGGCATGAGCAGGCTTGGGCTCTGGGTGGGGGTCCCCACCTTGAGGGTCCTGCCCCCTGCGGGGCTCTGGGCAGCCCCCTGTGGTGCGTGCCTTTAATCCCAGCTCTTGGGAGGCTGTAAACAGGCGGATCACCATGAGTCCAAACACCCTGTAGATCCTTCCCTAAAATACAAACAAAAAAAAAAGACCTTTGGGTTATTTCTAATGGTTGGCTATCATTAAGAAACAAAACAAAACAAAAACAAACAAATTGAAAGGTTTGCTTTGGCTCACAGTTTCAGAGGCCTCAGTCCACAGCGGCTGGCTCAGTGCTTAAGGCCAGCAGGGAGGTGGAAGTAGTGTGTTGGGAGGGCACG
>NW_004524896.1:597850-599542 GCF_000260255.1 Octodon degus
GCCTGCCCTCTGTGTGTGGGCCTGTGTCCCAAGGCTGGGCACGCTGATTTATTGGTTCATTTTTCGTGTTGAGGGTGGAGCCCGTGACTGCCTGTCCGTGGGAAGTGCTCAGTGGGTGAGCTGCACCCTGAGCCCTGCCCTTTTAGGACATTCTGGGACAGAATCTCACTGAGTTGCGCAGTCTAACTTTTGCCTCAGCTGCCTGAGTAGTGGGGACTGCAGGCCAGACCACCAGGCACGACCAGTCGGGGAGCGGGACCCTTTCTCTAAGGATGCCAGCCGTACTGGCTCAGGGCTCACTCTGATGGCTCCAGTTTAACCTGCTTCATTTGTGAAGCCCCACTGTCCAGTTAGAATTTCTGCGTTCTTTTTTTTCTGTGGGGGCCATAGCTAGTCCATGACAGACCATTATCATTCACATCTGCTAGAATCGACCTCATTTCCTCCTATAACTGCAAGGGAGTCTGGGAAATGTAGTCATTCATTCAGTGGGTGTCTTGTGCGTGGCTAAAAATTCTGTTGGTGAAAAGGACACGATGAGCCAGTGGTACTGCCTTTCCCTCATGGCCTCGCAGGGCTGTTGTCTGACTTGAAAGTCTGTGTGGGTCTTCTGCCCGTCTCGGGCACGGTAGGGTACTTAGCAGTACCCGTGGCCTCTGCCTGTCAGATACCAGCAGTGTATTCCTGTTGTCTAACTGGATAACAGTAGATTTGAAGTGTGCTCGCCCCTTCTTGTGGTAACTCCTGATGTCACCAGACATCACCCATTGTCCCCTAGGGAGCAGACTTGCCTATAACTGTGACATGTCCATCACTGGCACTGTAGTATCCTCTCAGCCCTAAGCATATAGCAAGTGCCCTGTGAGTCATTTTGACCCTGCAGTCCCGTTCCTGGGTACTGTGTAGACCAGGCTGGCCTTGAACTTGCAGCTTTCTTGCCTTAGTCTCCTGAGGAGGATCACAGGTGTGCGCTGCCGTGCCTGGTTTAGTATGTGCATATGTTAATGAACCTGATTTACTATGTGCATACATTAGTTAACTTGGTTAGCCATTCCATAGTGCATACATACATAGTGGAACATCATATTGTATACTATAAATGTGTAATTTTTATTTCTCAGCGTAAAATAAGCACATTAAAACCATATGGAGGTGCTGTTTCACCTCCACTGGAATGCTATGAAGATAACAAAATTCTCGCAAGTCCTGGCGAGAGCGGAGAGGAGCAGGAGGCTCA
Organism: Octodon degus; assembly: GCF_000260255.1. NCBI lineage: Eukaryota > Metazoa > Chordata > Mammalia > Rodentia > Octodontidae > Octodon > Octodon degus. The sequence goes on from NW_004524896.1 coordinate 599,088, forward strand.
GCTGACTCGAGGGCAGGGCAGCCCAAGCGGGGCAGCTGCTTGGGAGATCAGCGGACGGAGCGGCTCTTGCTCTTCTCCATCCAGGGCATTTTCTGTTGACAAACTTGCTGCTGGACAAGCTGAAGGCCTCCGCCCCGTCGCGGGTCATCAGCCTCTCGTCCCTGGCCCACGTGGCTGGGCACATCGACTTCGATGACTTGAACTGGCAGAAGAGGAAGTACGACACCAAGGCTGCCTACTGTCAGAGCAAGCTGGCTGTCGTCCTGTTCACCAAGGAGCTGAGCCGGCGGCTGCAGGGTACGTGCGGGGTCAGCTCACCACTCTTCCCTCCCCTCCCCTGAGCCTGGAATGTCCCTTCCATGTCCCTGGGCTGTGGAAGGACAAGGATGTTGGCTCTGAGCAGAGTAGACTGAAAGATGGCACTTGTACCACGGCTCTCCCCCCACTTTTTTTAT
>NW_004524896.1:600082-601916 GCF_000260255.1 Octodon degus
TCACTGTGCATAGGATGACCCCGCCTCCCTGGCCAGTTGTCACAGTGCTGAGGCTGAGAGCTGCTCTAGGCCCTGGGCCTCAGGTGGTATGTGGGTCAGCAGGGTGGCCGCCACTGCGTCGCAGACCCCACCCGACCCCTGCTTCAGGACCTCTGGGGTAGTGGAGCCCAGGCTGGGTTTATCAAGGCTCAGGGATACTCTGGTCTGGAGCACACTGCCTTGTAGGATGAAGCCACTTGTCCCTGAGGCTTCAGCGCAGGGCAGTGTTGATTCTAGCGTGGGAAGCAGCACGGGGTGGGGAAGCCCACAGCTTGGCGTGGGTTACAGCAGCCGTCTGGGTAAGTCGTGAACCCGCACCTGCCCTCTGCTCTGTTCCAGGCACGGGTGTGACCGTCAACGCTCTGCACCCTGGCGTGGCCAGGACGGAGCTGGGCAGACACACAGGCATGCACAGCTCCGCCTTCTCCAGCTTCACGCTCGGTGAGTCCCAGCGCGGGTCCCTCTCCCAGCCCTTGCCTGAGCTGCTTGCCTGGGGCCTGGGGCTGTCCCTCTGAGCCGGTTGCTGGCTTTGCTTCTTTCTGCCCCCTCCTCTGTGCCTTTGCTGGAGGAGAAGTCACTATCCTGCTGATGTGGCCTGACAGCCTGAGGACAGCGCAGGGGGCAGCCAGAGCCCCACGGCCAGTGGAGGGGCTGGCGCCAGCGTCAGGCTGCATGTGGCTGGCTCTGGCTTTGCCCCAGACTAGTTGAGCCGCCCGAGGGAAGTGTCTTCCCGCTTGTGCTTCCTTCTGTTTCCTCGTCTGCACCATGAAGCCTATCGTGTGATCCAGCTGAGTTGCTGGGAGGGTCAGATGAGACCACCCAAAGCAGACCCGCACAGCGCCTGGCCCAGAGTAGGCTGAAGGAGTAACTGGGACTCAGAGCTAGTGTCTATGGCCCTGAGAAACATCTCATGAGTGTATGCTAGCTGTCAAGAGTAATAAGCTGGCAGCAAAACTTTATCTTAAGGAAAGATGGGGTAGGCGAGGGCTTAGCCTGACCAAGAGGAGTCAGGGCTTTCGTCTTGTGGGGGAAGGTGAAGGAGGCTTCCTGGGAGAGGTGGCCTTTGCTCTGGTCCCTGCGTGTGATGGCCTCCCCGGGGTGGGGCTGGGCTCTGTGTCCTCCGGAGTGTGGACTGAAGGTGCTGTGGGTTACTGCAGGGCCCATCTTTTGGCTGATGGTCAAGAGCCCCCAGCTGGCGGCCCAGCCCAGCACCTACCTGGCCGTGGCAGAGGAGCTGGAGGGTGTTTCTGGAAAGTACTTTGATGCACTCAAGGAGAAGGCTCTGGCCCCTGAGGCTGAAGATGAGGAAGTAGCCCAGAGGCTTTGGGCTGAAAGTGCTCGCCTTGTGGGCTTGGACGTGTCCCACGAGCCCCCCGTGAGGGGACAGTCCCGCCCCAGATAACCTCAGCAGCAGGTTTGAAAAGTCAGCTTGTTCTCCAGAGTAGAGCGGCAAGCTCAAGGATGCTGGCAGCTAGCCCAGCCTGTATCACCCTCCAGAGAACAGGGTGGACCCTATGAGCCCGAGACGGATGTGGCAGCTACTCCTTCACTGTCCTCCAGGGGGCAGTGTTGGCAACATGTGACGTTAAAGATAAACGGGGGAGGCTGCTCTGCTGTTGCCATCCTATAGGGCCAGCGTTGGCCTCAAGAACAAAGGCTCTAGATGCCAATCTTTTGGCATCCTCTGGGGAGATGTATTGGCACCTGGGAACTTCATGGGCACTTGCTGTGCCCTCACTGTTCTCTAGTGCCTGTGATGGCCCCATCTCTGGTAGCTGTGCACCGTGGACTGGAC
>NW_004524896.1:602886-604087 GCF_000260255.1 Octodon degus
TATTTCATTTTGCTTTTTATTTTTCCTGTGGGTTTCTTCTGTAAACGAAACAGTGTGACACTTAAGCCTGTGTCTGATCCATGTCACTTACCATGGTCTCAAGGTGGGTCTTTTCCCACAAATGATTCCAGTTTATCCTTCTTTACGGAAGAGCAGCGCTCCACTGTGTGCAAATACCATGTTCTCTTCTTGCATTCTTCTGTTCGTGGAGCTAGAGGCCATTTCCAAGGGTGGGCTGTTACGAGTTACACTCATTTTCTGTTTCCTGCGTGGCTTGTCTCCTCCGTCACTGCCCAGGGGACTCTGGGGAGTCGTGGGAGTGTGCAGACCCCAGGCTCAGCTGCTTCTCCAGGGGTGCGGAAAGGGGCTGTGTCGGGGGCCGGAGCCCTGAGCTCCCATGTGCCCGGAGCAGAGCCCGAGCGGGGTGCTCATCCGCTTTCTGCTACAGCAGCAGACTGCAGTGGTGGAGGGTGAGTTTGGGGTGACCTGAGAGGCAGCGGCCTTCCTTCCTGGCCACCAGTGGTGCCCTCATGCTCTCTGTGGTCCTGTCCCTTTGCGTGTCCAGGGAGGACCTAGGACCCATTTCTAACAGAGAAGGGCACGGGAGGGACGGGGCATCTGACATCTGTGTTGTTGGCTCACCCTTTGGCTCCCACTGGCTCCTCCCATAGAGCCAGTTGCCATGGGGACAGCTGGTGACCTAGGTGGTGACCAATAGCTGTCTGTTACTTGGTGTATTTCACTGGTTAAGAGTAAATTTCAGGTCCATCCAGCTAAAAAAGAGAACTATTGCAGGAGGTGGGAATCGTAAGGCCGTCCCAAGAGCCAGCCCGCTACAGTGAGAGAATACTCTTGTTTTCTATCATCTCTGTCTTGTCTGTCCACTCTGTGGCGGATTTGACACCTGGTGGCCCACTTATAATACAAGATCCAGCTGAACTGAACCGGGGTGGTGCAGGTGTGGGAGGCTGTCTTGGTTACTTTTCTCTCATTGTTGGGACAAAATACCCAATGTCCACAATGAAGGAAGGGCAGGATTATTTGGCTCGCAGATAGTGGAGGTTTCAGTCCATACTCGGCTGGCTCCGAGGCAGAGCAGCGCATGGCAGAGGGCCGCCGTCCATGGTGGTGGCAAAGAGCAAAGAATGAAGAGAGCAGCAGCTGCAGCAGCTCGCAAGGCGCTTTCCCTTCTGTGATGAGT
>NW_004524896.1:607052-627954 GCF_000260255.1 Octodon degus
CCCTCTGCTGGATTCTTTGGTTTTTAGTGTGTGGACAGATTTCCCGTACCCTTTTTGTATTTGACTCTTTGGGTGATTATTATAAAATAATTCTATAAATTACATGTCCTGTAATACTCCCCTTGGGAACTCTGACTACAACTCTGTCTGTCTGTCTGTCTGTCTATCATCTACCTGCCCTCTACCCCCAATCTAAAGATGTGTATTTTATACTGGGGGAATATGGAGAAGCAAGATTCAGAAACTTCTGCTGGCTGCCTCGAGGAACTGAGCTGACTCGCAGCATTTACCTGTCATGGTCAGGTCAACTTTGGGGAAGAGCAGAAGTCACCCGGTGCCAGATCCAGGGAGTGAGGTGGACGAGGGCTCAGCATCGGTTCTCAGCGGCGCCTTTCTGGTGGAGGACACCGCAGCAGCGGAGAGACACGCAGGGACGCAGACTTTCAGAGATGCTTCACCACGTGGCCGGAACCAGGAGGTTAGTTCGTGAGGGAGAGGTTGCTGGGTGAGATGAAGGGCGGTGTGTCTCCTTAACCACCCTTCTGCTTAAGCACCCACGGTACTACGGCCATCACAGCTCGTATGCACTGTGTCTAGAGAGGCGCTGAGCTCGCATCCCATAGCCGCTGTGTGGAGTTGGTGTTCAATTCAGGACGAAGCCAGGACACTGGAGCACCCCGTCCCATGGGGATTTATTGTGTATGGAGACATCAGAAATGTGGCTAATTCTACCCGCCAACCTCAACCAACGTCCACTTCCTTCCCCAGGCGAGAAGCCCCAAGAGCCACGCATGCTGACTCACACACCAACCAGGAGCATGTTGTGGTGGTGCAAAGCTAGCTACGCTTTTGAAAGAGATGAAAGATGATAAAGCCAAAGGTGTGCGGAGAGGAGATGCTGGCCAAGGAGTAGAAGGCAGAGAATGCCAACGCAGAAGGTGCTTTGTGTGTGTGGGTAATCTCGGAGGGAACGTCAAGTTGCTGTCAGAGCCTCGCACTCTTGCTTGGACCGGGGAGTTTGGCCCGGCTGCCTTGGGCTGGTGGTGACCCGGGACGCCAAAGTACATGAGCTGTGTTGGTCCGTAGCTGGCACGTGCTGGTGCAGGTGCAGCTTCCTGAGTCAGCAAGCCCCTCCCCTGAGCCCCCGAGTGTCCTCCTCTGGATCTTCCCTCGGGTCTTCTTTGATCCTCCTTGATCCAGGGAGTAAGGGTTAATTCCTGGCACGTCCTGGAGGCTCAGGTCAGCTGGTCTGGTCCTTCAACTGTGACCTCTGATTGGCTGGGCCAAGGTCAGAACTAGGAAACATTAATACCGCCCCAGGCTTACTTGAGGAAGCATTGTCCCACAGGCGGGAATCCAGAGGCCAGAGAGAATCAGGATTTTGTGACTTCTTCCTGTCCCTTTGAGCACTACTGTGGTCCACTTCATCCCAAGCCTGGACCTTTGTAGGTCGAGTGGTGGCCCCTGAAAGAAGGTCACGTCTTGACCCTTGCTTCCTGGGAGGGTGGCCTGATTTGGAAAAGGTTCTTGTGGACCAAGTTAGGGATTTTGGGGTGAAGGCCTCCTGGATTATCTGGGTATCCTGACAACATCTGTGCTTGTAAGAGACGGATGATGGGGGATGTTGTGGCCTGTGTCTAGATGTTCCCCTGAAGCCTCATGGAGTCGCAGGACTCACTTTCCAGAGGTGGCTGGACCTAGAGTGTGTGGTGCTGGGTCCAAGGGTGTGAGATTGCTAAATCAGTCCCCTGTCTGGTTTGGCTCAGTCGTGGCCAGGGTTAAGGGCTTGGGCGGTACACCTGCCCGAGGTTGGCAGGCTGCGGACAGCGTGAGGGACCGAAGGAGGGCTGTAGGGCTGTTCTCCGCCTGCCTGCCTGCCACGGGCTGTTTCTCCCCTGTGCTGCTCCTCTCGCCGACTGTGGACTGAAATTGGGCCAAAGCAACTTTTCTTTCCTCTTTTAAAGTTGGGTATCAGGTATTTTGTGTATGCAATGAGAGAAAAAGTAAGATAGAGGAGGAGACTGTAGGGAGACAGCAGACGAGGATGTCCCCGAAGGTGGAGGCTCCTGGAGATGGAGGCTGAGAACGAAGTGGTCCGGCCCTGACCAGAGCACACCCGGCTCCCTGAGGCTGCAGAGGCCGGGAGCACATCTCGCCTGGGGCTCTGGGGGCTTAGGGCCCTCCTGACGCCTTGATTTCAGACTTCTGTTGTGTGGGACTATGATAGAGAAAATTCATGTAAGCATAAGCCTCCGAAGAGGCGGTAACTAGTTAGGGCAGCTGATGGGAAGTAATACCAGGCCTCTGGAGGGTACAGTAGGACCGTCAGGGCCAACTTGGGCCACTTCCGTTCTTATTTCTGTCCAGCGGTGTCTACTTACTTCCTCACTGCTGGAGCAGATTGCACAAGACCCACAAGTTACAGGAGGAGAGGTTTACTTTAGTTCAGTTTGTAGGGGTTGCGGTACAGTTGGATGGCTCCAAGGCAGGGGAGTGGCAGGGGAGGAGCCATCCGTGGGGGGTTGGGGGATGGAGTGGGGGACTGGGGGTTAGGGGGGTAGAGCGGCGGGGGGGGCGGGGGGGGGGGAGGCAGTGGGCTGCCGCCTTCCTTCCCCTTTTGTCTCATTGAGGCTCCAGGCCTGCGGGATGGCGCTGTCCACCCCACGGAGGGCCTCCCATTCTCCGTACCAGAACTGAGCCGAACCAGCCAGTGGACTGACCCAGCTGTCACACAGCCGTGGTCTGGGCGCTCCCGGAAGCCCCGCCTGAGCGTGCACGAGGCTTTGGGGCACATCACAGCTACAAACCCTAACACTCACGGAAAAAAGGGGCTCTTGTCTTTCATTCAGACTGGGTTACCTTAGTCAAGCGCATACCTTAGGGATTTCCTAGGGACCAAGAGGTAACGCACAGGACTCCAGATCAGGGCTGGGTCCTCCTTCGCTGCGTGTGTGTGGGGATGCTCTGTGCGTTGTGGGAGGTCAGCAGCGTCCCTGTTCCCTGTATTCTAGATACCGTACCAGTATCTCCCTCCCAGACGTGACAACCAAAGTTGCCCTGAGACATTGCCAGTCGTCCCCTGAGGAACAGATCGCCTGGTCGAGCCCTTGACAGAGCTGGGATTGCGTCCATTTCCGGGCTGCAGAGTAGAGGAGATGGAGCTAATTACTAGCACCTGGCTGTCTCACAATTGCTCAATTTTCACCTGTGTTTAAGTGGGTCATAAAAACTGTAGTTCCCTACACTGACACAAGGGGGCATGCTTGCATTAGAAAATCTGGACACTAGCAACCGAGCACATCAAACTAGGAGTACATTGACCAGAAAGGCGCAGGTCACCTTGAAGCACCAGTTCAGTTTATCAGCAATACATTACAGGCCCCATCGTTGTTTGGGCTTGTATCTGGGCATCCCCACAAAGCCTCAAGAGCTGATAGGTGGCGGTTGGATCATTGATGTGTGATACCAGACTAGCCCGCTGACTTGGTTAGTACAACTCTCGGTGTGGACTACGGATTTACCGAGGAGGGAGAGCCCATTCCGGGTGTGTGTGGCATCAGCCAGTAGGCCCGTGGCCTGGATGGGATAAAAGAAGAGGGACGTCTTCCTGCCTCCTGTTTCCGTGCGCCTCTGTCATGCTACCTGTGTCAGAGCCAGGTGACTATGGACTGAAACCTCCCCAAACTGGGAGCCGCAATGAAGCCTTCCCCCTCTAAGGGTGGGTGTCAGGTATTGGGTCTCAGCCGTGCTAAAGTAAGTTTTCTGATGATAACGTCATTTAAGGCAGTCAGTCATTATCAAACCCTGCCCCCAGAGAGAAAATGAAACTCCAGAAATTCACTTGTTGTATACTGGAGTGGAACTGCCCAGTTTCATGGTATGTTTACCTGTCCCCAACCCCAGGGTCTTGCTAGGTTCCAGGGAAGTGAGATAAATCCAGAGCAGCGGAGTCCGGGAACGCAGCAGGGCTGCCCCACGGCTGGTGGGGACGGATGTGACCGAGGCATCGGGAGAGACTCTGCTTGGTCAAGGCCCAGATCAGAGAGGAAGTGGCAGAGCCAGGATTCACAAGTGTGAAGGTGGTGCAGGACTGTACACCTCTCAGTACGCAGAAGGCTGAGGCAGGACCATCACAGGTTGGAGGGCAACATAGTGAGACCCTGTCTCAGTATAACAAATGAGAAGGGACGGAGGTGTAGGCCAGGGAGCTCAACCCCACACAAACGAAACTGGATGGGTTCCAGGGCCGGGTCCATGCGTCGACCTGCTGCTGTTTTGTCTGACCTTGCGCCTCTTTCCTGAGCTTCTGAACCTCAAGCAAAAGGAACAGAGGGCAGCGCTCCACCTCCACAGGGCTCTCTCCAGGCTTTCCAGCCGGGTGCTGCCAGTGCCTGCAGTCTCCAGGGCCGCTGGGGACCTCTGGGGACCTCTGGGCATGGCTTGACACTGTCTGCTGCAGGCAGGGCAGCCTCAGCCATGGCACCAGGAGAACCGGAGGAGACGGAGCTCCTCTTCCAGCTGGGTGGAGTCCTGTTCTGTCAGTGTGAGAAGCAGGCCTGCTGGTTGGAGCTGGCGTCGCAGGTTTCACCCTGCCTGGCTGAATCTGTGCTCTCTGCCACCATTCCTACTCCCTCTCCGGTCTGTAGGGTCCCAAGATGCCAGACATAAAGAGTACAGGGGCCGGGGAGATGGCTCAGTGGAATAAGCGCTTCCCTGGCAAGCGCAAGGGCCTGAGTTCAAACCCTGGTTCTGGAAAAAAAAAAAAAAAAAAAAAAAAAAAAAAAAGAGTGCAGAAGGCAAGCTGGGCGTGGTGGTCATACCTGCGATCCAAGCCCTGTAGGCGGCTGAGGCAAGAAGATCGCAAGTGTGAGCCCAGCAGGGCAATTTATTTTTTAAAATTTTTAAATTTTTTCCCCATAATTTTATTGAGAAACAAATAGCAATGAGACAGTTTCAAACCAAATTGGTAGGATAGTTTCAATAATTAACACATTGCATACATTTCTTCCTAGTGGTTAATTGCTGTACAAGATGCGGACTTGAGATCCTATTTACAAACACCATTAGAACAAATCCCTCTGTTCATTAAGAGAATGTAACTATATGTCTATCCTAACCACTTTGAATACACAGATACAAAATGGACATTCATCTGTATCCCCTTTTTTTGTTAAGTTCCGTTATTTGAATATTATAGGTGTGTCAACTCAGCAAAATAGTCTAAAGGAGTCCAGTAGCCCATAATAGTACTGGGTCTTCCGCTTCACTGGCAATGTCAGAAATTGTTGACCTGAGTCCCCGACAGCTCAACATAACAGCATGGCTTTATTTCTTATATTTTGTTTTTATACTTTTCTGCTGGATGGTTAAGACCAAGGTAAAGCAGGACCAGCAGGGCAATTTAATGACTTAATGTTTCATCTGTCTCAAAACGGTTAAAGACAATGACCGTGTCCTACATAGTGTGAAGGCATTGGTTCAATTTTCATTGCTTGAAAAAAATATAGAAACAAGAAAATGCAGTCAGCGCATGGGCCCCCCATATGCCCCCCATGGGTCCCAGAGCTCTGTCCCCCGGGGACGGGACGCGCTGCTGTCTGGTCCTCAGAAGAGGCTGCCCAGGTGGGCTGCTGGCGGATGAGCAGGGATTTGTGACTAGCCAAGGGGAGGGAAGTCCACAGGATCCACAGGAGGAAACAAACGGTAGGCGGGAGAACGCAGAGAGGTGACGAGCCACTGGGAGACAGGAAGCAGGGCGCGCCGACTCGGAAGCGGCTGCGGCCTTGGCTCCCCCACGTGTGTGGACGATGCCGAGCTGTCAGGAATCCGCCACCGCCCCTGCTGCGTCTGTGGTCCGAAGCTTCCCCCTGGGCGCCACGGCGGATGCCCCTGCTCAGCCAGGGCTCATTTGTCACAAATGCCTGTGACGTTTGTGGTTGGGGTGGTGGGGGGTGCCCCTGGCGTCTGGGGGGAGGAGGCCCCGGGGGCTGCTCAGCAGCCAAAATGCGTCCCTATCAGTTGATTGTTCCGCGGACACCAAATAGGATTGCTGTGCTTGGTCCAGCCGGAGCTTCCTTCCCATTCCCGGGCAGCTTCCGGGCTCCTGCGTGGTCCTAAACAGCACCTGAAGGTAGCCAGGAAGAACTTGGCCTCACACGTAGGAACTCCCGGGGCTTGCAAAGTCAGTGACAGGTCACACTTGGATTTACATCTGCATCTAGAGGCAACGTCCTGTCTTTGAAAAACATTTGCCTCTGCGCAGGAGCAGAGGAGAGAGACACAGTGTGTCGTTCCATCACAAAGTGCCCCCAGCTGCCTGCACTTTCTCTGTCCAGCACAGTTTTGTTCTCCTCTCGTATTACTCAGGATGTGACCCTGCTCTTTCCCAGCTGTCTTTTCCTCTGTCCCCACGCAGGTGGAGCTGGATGGAGGAGCAGGGATTTCGGAGCTTCCGGGAGAAGGGGAAGCAGAGCGCCAGAGCCTTAGATTTGTCACAGTAGCGATCAAGGGAAGCGGAAGACACTGAAAGCTGGAGGAAAGCGGGGATGGTGACCTCTCCTTTGGTGAAGAGCCTCGTCCCCAGATCCTCAGTGGCTCCCTGCAGCTCAAGGGCTTTTTAAAAAAATTTATATATTTGGTCCAGGGTCTCACTTTGCAGCTCAGACTCATAGAGATCCTCCTGTTTGCAGCCTTCCCAGCGCTGGGATTACAGGCGTGCACTACCACACCTGGACTTGGTTGCCGGCTCAGTGTGACCCAGGGGCGCGGCCGGCGCAGCATGTGGGACCAGGGATTGAATCTTGGCCCCTGCGCTTGTCCAAGCAGATGCTTAGTCCGCCGAGCTATCTCACCAGCCTCAAGGGCTTTTAGAAAAAGAGGGACCAGAATAAATGGGGATGGGGAAGGATAAAACATTAACATTTAATGTGGTGATGAGAGAGAGAGAGAGAGAGGGAGGGAGGGAGGGAGAGGAGGGAGAGAGAGAGAGAGAGAGAGAGAGAGAGAGAGAGAGAGAGAGAGAGAGAGAGAGAGAGAGAGAGAGGCAGGGGCAGGGGCAGGTAGAGGCAGAGAGGTAGAGGCCTGGGACAAGAACCCCCTTCCAAGTCATGCCACCAAAGACCTGCCTCTTCTGACCAGTCTAACCTTCAAACATGAGAACATGACACCTTTGGGGAACATTTTATTTTATTTTATAGTTTTGGTACCAGGGATTGAACTTGGGGAGCATTTTAGATCAAAACACATTTCACCTCTATTCCCTAAAATGTTAAAAGATTGTGTCCATTTCATTATATGTTGAACATACAATGCCACACGGTAGACATTTCCATCCCAAAAGGGATGAATAGGAACATACAGCGGAATCAGACCAAGACAAGATTGGAATCCATTAGGGCAAACATAAACCCTGTAGCTTCATGGCCAGCACTGAGGCAGGAACTGGATAAAATGTGAACTCTGTGACATCCTGCAACTCAGTGATGTCCCAGATTTTCTGATCAAGGAGATTATGGGGCCAAAGAGGAAAGTGATCGATGATGTAGAGTGTGCCTGAGGAGAGTCACATGGAGAGAAAACCTTCTCTCAGGCTTTCACAGAGAGCACATTGGCCAAGCAATGGCCATGACTCATCCACATGGCTGACACTGACAAAGGTTTTACAATCTGAGGTACAGGGTTTCAGGATAAATTCTGAGGGGACTTGACTGACCTTATTACATACAAAAGTTACATTTCTTGTTATATAGGTCTTGCTTTATCTTGGTCTTAACAATTCAGCAGAAAAGTATAATAATGAGGTATGAAAGTAAAGCCATATTAATATGCTGAGCTATAAAGGGCTCAAGTCAACAACTTCAGACATTGCTAGTCCTATAGATAACCCACTACTATTATGGCAAAAGTGTTTTTTTTTTTTTTTTTTTTCTCTGAATGCCTTCAAAGCATGACTGGCTGGCTTGTGTTGTGGGGATCGAACCACAGCAACCTGAGCCTGACTGCTTTGTTGAAGCAGCCACTTAAAGAACTGAGCTAAGGGGCAGGGCCCCCCCCACTATTATGGACTACAGGACTATATTGGATTGTTTTGCTAAATTCACACACCTACAATATTTAAATGGCAATGGAATACCCTTCTCTGACAAAACTAAAGTAAAAGAGGGAATACAAATGAAGGACCATTTTGTATCTATATATACAAAATAGGATAGCAACTTTCTCTTAATTCAATGAGAAGAAATATTTGTACTAACAGTGTTTGGACAGGATATCATGTCTGCATCTTGTACTATGAATAACCACTGCAAAGACAATAATATGCAATGTATTAATTATTGAAACTGCCCTACTAATCGGTTTTGAAACTGTCTTACTGCTATTTGTTTCTCAATAAAATTTAAAAAAAAAATGTGAACTCCAGCCCGTGTGGCCCGGTCAGCTGCTGCCCGCAGGACTTCGCTCTCTGGCTGGCTGCACTCACTGCCCGAGGCTTTCTTCCACAGACGTTCCACATTCTTGGCATCTGTAACTTCCCGGGGCCTCTGATGCGCTTGTCGCATGGCACCCAGAGCCTCTTTACACCTTGCCCTTTGTCAGGCTTTTGGTAGCCACACATTCTCTTCCTGGCTCTGCAAGTCTTTTTCTGAAAACTGGGTGGGACCTTCTGTGATTCTACAGCCCTGGCATTTGTATGCCTGAAAAACCAGCACCGCACGGATGACCCCGAGATTGTCCGCAGCTTGAGCAGTCGCAGGGCAGTCCTGGACAAAACTAGAGTCAGCAGCCTCTGAGCCTGGCCTGCCAGCACCATCGTGGTCTTCTGAGCTCTGGCCACCGTTGCAATCACCCCTGCTCATACTATTATAAGGCTTGAGTGTCAAAATAGAGCCTCATTTTTTCACCCAGACCTGGTGCACTCTAGAAAACTGACAAGTCTGACCTTTTCAGGGCTCACCTTGAGAGGTAAAAAAGATGATGACCATCACTGGCTTCATCTTCACAAATATATTCATGGCCTTGCTTGACACTTTCTCCTAATAGTGAAACTCATTTTGATCACATTCCGAGAATAAAACCTCACACTTCATTCATGTATTCAGCAACTGCACAAGCCACCTCCCCGCTCTGCCTCCCGGGCCAGGCTGCGGGACCTTGCCTCTGGCCACCGCTCTTTCCTGTGTAGCGTAGGGATCATCCCCTAGGAACAGAGGGTGCACCTGCACAGGCCTCGCTCACCAGGAAGCTGGGGACTCAGCAAGCCCGGATTCTGCTGCCTTTGGGCCTCAAGGGATCCAGGACAGTGTTCCCGCTGCCCACAGGGTATGCGAACTTATACTGAAACTATTTATTTATTTATTTATGTATGTGTGTGTGTGTGTGTGTGTGGCCAGCTCAGCCCACCAGGGGGCGGGGCTGGCTGGCATGTGGTGCTGGGGGATTGAACCGCGGTCCCTGTGCTTTTGCTAAGCTTGTTCTAAGTAGGTGCTTTAGACCACTGAGCCATCTCACCAGCCCTATACTGAAACTTGATGTCTACTTTCAATCCGTTTTTTGTCCCCTCATGTTCATTCTGGTTATCAGTGCTCTCATAATGAACTAATTTGTATATGAAAGGAAAATTCACCAAGCGTCTGTTCTATTTTCCCATGTTAGATGCCTCTCTCGTTACTGGGATACAAAGGAAAAGGCATGCTTAAAAATCTGCTACCTTGCGAGAGGCCGCGCTACCCTCTCCTCCGCTCCCTGCGCACGTCTTCCGCTCCCCGTCGTATTGGTTCCTCGCTGGGCGTGGGCCAGCTGCACCAAGCAGGTGGCCTGGCGGGCTGCGCTGGAGCTGTGTGAGGGGCCCGCATGCTGTCATGCTTCCGGGCGCTGTGAAGCGCAGCCTGCGGCTTGTTCTGCCATTCAGAGGTCCCCCTGTTCTTGCAGGATAATGATCATCCATGGCGCAAAGGTATCTTGATTACTTTTCTCTCATTTCTGGGACAAAATAACTGACACTCAAAATGAAGGAAGGAAAGATTGATTTAGCTCCCAGTTTGTGGAGCTTTCAGTTTGTACTTGGCTGGCTCCGAGGCAGACGGGCACATGGCAGAGGGCAGCAGTTCATGGTGGCGGAAAACAGCAGAAACAGCAAGAGAAAAAAGGGAGGAGCAGCAGCAGAGAGCGAGCCGCGCTCCCACCCTTATATTGCGTGCGGGCTGTCTGCCCCGGAGCGGTGTAGCGCTCACGTCCTAGTCCCAGCATTGCTCCACGAATCGCTCAAAAGCTCCAGAAGCCTTCCTCGTGACTGCAGGGGGCTCTGGAAGGGCATCTAGACCCAAGCCATGATAAAGGGTGATTTAATGGAAGAGCAGGCACGTAGATGCTCGGGGCCAGCACAGGCCAGCCCTTCTGGCAGTGACTAACTGGATCTACCTCATGATGTCGTGTCCACATCACTGTGGACATCACCAGGTGCCAGCCGTGACTGTCTGCATCACAGCCACAGGGTGATGTGTGGCTCCCCCCAACTCTAAAGCGTGTGTGGGGGGAATTTGGGAGGCAGTAAGTCAGGGGAAACCCAACTGATAGGGCCTTGATTAGTAACTCAGTGTTTGGTCCTACAGTCAGGCATTTTTTAAGAACTAGTGACCTGGTTTCCGGGGCAGTGGAAAGAAAACAGAACAAAATGAAGATGCCTCTTCAGCATGTGGCTTGACTGTCGCCATAGCAGGAGGTGCTGCTGTTGTGAAAGAGGAAGTTAATCACAAGGGATGCCTTATCGATTATGTGCTCCAAGATGGGGGGTGGGACAGATGACTGCAATAGTGGTAAATGAGACCTGGTGGGACAGTGACACTGGGCCAGCATCTGAAGACACTGGTGTGATCAGTGTGGAATCTTTGGTGTGTGATAAAATAATCCTTACGGAGGAAAGATGATGGGACCACAGAACAATGCAGGCGAGCTCAGGCCCCTCAGCCTGGCGTTGCTTTCCTTTTCCCTCAGAGTGGGTGGTGGGTGTCTCACACTTTGCTGTAACTGTCATCTCAGAAGAATCCCAGGCTCTCAGCTGTGCACAGGAGCGCATGCTGATGCCCAGCGGCGGGGTGGGCAGCCCACAGGAGCTGTGCTCCAGGCCCAGCCTGGGCCATGTGCTTTTCCTGGACCACGTCTTTCAACACCAGTGGAAGGCACAGCTCCAGCCTTGGATACCTGGCTCTTGGGGGACCAGATGGGATGCCACTTTCGATGCCTGCTTATGGCTACTTGGGGTCACCTCCCATGTCATCATCCAAATCATAGCAACAGAGCTTGGACCGTGCTCCCGGGGCAGCTGTCCCAAAAGTGTAAGCCCAGTTCCTGAGCAACTGCCAGTCTTGTTAGAGTCCTTCCCTTGCTGGGAAGCATCCTCCTGTACCACCTGTTAGTCCTTGTTTGAATGCATTGATAGGAATTTTTTTGTTTCATTGTACAGTGTTATGAAAGACAAGGGACAGGCATGATCGCTTTGAGGGCAGGAGCTGGAGGCTTAAAGCTGATTTTAACAATGATTCTTGTTATTATTAATTTTATTGAGAAAGAAATAGCAATGAGACAGTTTCAAAACAGGTTAATAGGACAGTTTAAATAAATAATATATTGTTGCCTTCGTGGTAATTATTCAGGATACAAGATGCGCATATATCTTGTCTAAACACTATTAGTACAAATCTTTCTTCTCATTGAACTAAGAGAAAGTAGCTGTATATCCTGTTACACACACACACACACACACACACACACACACACACACACAATGGACTTTCATTTATATCCCCCTTTTTTGTTTAGTTTTGTCAGAGATGGGTATTCCATTGCCATTCAAATACTGTAGGTGTGTGAATTCAGCAAAGTAATCCAATATAGTCCACTAGTCCATAATAGTAGTGCATTATCTGTAGGACTGGCAATGTCAGAAGTTGTTGACTTGAGCCTTTTATAGCTCAGTGTATTAATACAGCTTTATTTTTTATACCTCGTGTTTATACTTTTCTGCTGGATGGTTAAGACCAAGATAAAGTAAGACCTACATAACAAAAAAAGTAATGCTTGTGTCTGACAAGGTCAGTGAAATCCCCTCAGGATTTATCCTGAAACCCTGTACCACAGTTTGTAGATCCTTTGTCAGTGTCAGCCATGTGGATGAGTCACGGCCATTGCTTGGCCAATGTGCTCTCTGTGAAAGCCTGAGAGAATGTTTGCTGTCCATGTGACCCTCCTTAGGCACACTCTACATCCTCGATCACTTTCCTCTGTGGCCCCATAATCTCCTTGATCGGAAAATTTGGGACACCACTGAGTTACAGGATTAACAATCATTCTTGAAATACAATGAAGGGTGTTGGGTCATCTCTCCCCTTCCTGTCTCTTCCTCTGTAGCCTTACTGTGAACTTACATTATGGGCCTCTCTCATGAGCGAGGAATGTGGGCCTCAGAGAGGCTGTCCCTGTCCTACAGTTGAAACCTTGTCTTTAAGATATAAAGCCTTCCCTTGCAGCTTATCAAATGAGGACTGGCCCTATCCTGCAGGCCAGCTTTCTGTTGTGCTAAAATACTTGAGAAAATCAACTTCAAACCAACAAGGTGTACTTTGGTTCGTGGTATCAGATGTTTCAGTCCATAGTCACTCGGTCTGGGGGTCTTGGGTCCTACTGTCTGTCCCTCATGTGGGAGTGCAAGGTGCAAGTGTGTGGTGGAACCAGGTGGCACTCTCCTCAGTGGGTAGGAAGCAAAGAGGCATGGGGTGCGCGGGGCCTCTTCCAGGCCCTCCCAGGGAGCTGCTTCCTCCAGCTTGGCTCTGTCCCCTACCATTGCCACCCAGGGCTGCTGGTCTGTTCCGCGATGAAGCACCCATGGCTTTAGCCAGCTCCGAGAGCCAAGTCTTTATGAGGAACTTTGCCCAGCCCAACCTCTGCACAGGGCAGCCTGGGGACCCAGCCTCTGAGGGACGCCTCATATTCCAACCACAGAACCCACTATATTGTAAAATACATCATAGGGTTAACTTAAATACGTTGTGTAAAGTTAATGACATGCTCACTTGAATGACAAGATAAAATCATCCATTCAATCCTTCATTACTGAAAATCATCTTCCTTAAATATCATACGCATTTACATTGAGGTAAATAAGATAACATTTAAAAAGCCTGTGTAAGATACCAATCAGTGAATGTTCAAGTGACGGCTCATGATCACTCAAGTGAATTAAAGTCCCCACCAGTGTGTGATCCGACAGCCCAAGCATTGGTACTTGGTCAGTACACAACTCTTAGGGCACAGTAATTTTTTTAAAAAATTTTTTATTTTATGGGGCTGGTGAGATGGCTCAGTGGTCTAAAGCACCTACTTAGAACAAGCTTAGCAAAGCACAGGGACTGCGGTTCAATCCCCCAGCACCACATGCCAGCCAGCCCCAGGGGGTGGGCTGAGCTGGACACACACACACACACACACACACACACACACACACACACACTAAATAAATAAAATTTTAAAAAAAATTTTATTTTAGGGAAGCGTCTACAGGGTGTTCAGGGTCTCACTACCAGATCGGACTTGTAGTGACACACCTGTTTACAGCCTCCCAAGAGCTGGGGTTACAGGCGCGCGCCACCTCTCCCAGTCTCAATTGCTGTCTCAGCACGCCCGGGAGCAGGGCCGGCATGGCAGGCCCGGGTGGAATCCCCGGCCCCCGCGCCTGCGTGCAGGTACTTTAAAAAGTGCAGTAATTCATGAGGAGGTTTTGTTCGGTGTATGACAGATGCAAATAGAGCAGTCACGTTTACTGCACACAAGTCGACGACCTCAGGAATAAGCATGAATGCTGAAAACAATGCCACCATCCTGGGTATTCCCATCACTTCCCCAAACTTCCCCTGCCCCTTCACTATTCTATTTTGTTTTTGTTTTTTGAGACAGGGTCTTGCTGTGTAGTTCGGGCTGGCCTGGAGCTCGCTGAAACCCTCTTGCCCCAGCCCTTCAGTGTTCTCAGCCCTTCTCTTCGTTTCTCAGAACACCGAGGGGGTGTATTCCCAGCGAATCGCAAGTGCACAATTCAATATTTTCAGCTTAGGGATCCAGCTACCTAGTACCTAGAGAGTCTCAGATAGAGGATCCACCTGCCCCAGAGTCTGTGGTCCCCAGGCCCCTTCGCGGGCCCTACCTCTCCTCCCCCACGTTCCCGGATTTAGTTTGTGCATGCGCCCGGGCTAGTCTCCTCACTGTTTCAGTGGGTTCCACAGAGGGGGCTCACTCTTGGGGGCTGTGTCTCTCCTCCTCCATGCACCCCTCAGACCTCCCGCAGCAGAGGCGCAGATCCCTGTCCGTCACAACACTTCCCACCTTTCCATAACTGTGGCTGGAAGGCTGGAGCAAGAAACTGCAGTGGAACTCAGGCCCAGCCCAGATTGGGTAAGGCTCTGGGCAGAGCCGGGCCTTGTGCAAGAGCGATGCCCTTTCCTGTTTAGCGGCTGATGTTGGCTTCCAGGGGCCCGAGCTGCAGTCCCCTGTGTCCCAGTGCGACTGGGTGAGCCGCTCGCTGAGAGCCGTGCGGACCTGGCTCAGGCAGCGCCATGGGCCCCGGCCTCGCACTGCTGCTGGGACTTGGTGAGCGCCGCAGGGAAGCGAGGTGGGCGGCAGCAGGAGAGCTCCTTGCACAGCTCTTCCTCTGTGAGCTCTGGCCAGGGGTAGAGGAGACACCCTGGGCTCCCTGACCCCAAGTCTGTGTCCTGAGCCCAGGGCTGGGGGCCTCGAGGTGCTAGGCAGTCACCTGTCACTAGCTCTCTCTGTTACAGCGTCTGCCCTGGAGCAGGAGACCCGGGCCCACAGCGGTGAGTTTTCTTTCCTTCAGTGCTGGGGCTGGGGCAGGGCCGAGGGCAGGAGGGGCCTGCGGGCGCTGGGCTGGGGAGGAGGAGCCTGCCCGGGCTGCCTTCCTCAAGCTTCCAGTTTGTCTGCACCGGGGATGGCGCTGGGCCGGGGTCATCTGGGACAGGGCACTAATAATGTCAACAGGAGGGGCCGAGGAAATGGTTCAGTGGAATAAGTGCTTCCCTGGCAAGCGCAAGGGCTAGAGTTCAAACCAGGAAAAAAAAAAAGGAAAAAAAAAGTCAACAGGAAGCGCCGCTGATGGGGACATCGCAGTGGCGCACTGGGCTGGGCACACGTTCGCAGGCTCCGAGTCCTCCGAGGATGTGGGCCAGCAGCTTTTTGGTGTGTCCTCGTTTCCTCCATTGCTGTCACCCGGCGTGCTTCTGCTCTCATCTCTGAGAAGCCAGCCGAGGCGGACCTGTCCAAGGGACTGCCTCGGAGCAAGAGGCATACCTCAGCCTCGGCAGGTCTCCTGGCCTGCTGGAAGCCAGCGCTTTGGTCTTCTGTCGCTGGCTTCTTTCCTGTAGGAGAGGCGTGTGCAGGCTGCACTCGCGATGCCGTGCATCGTGCTTCCACACTCTCAGGGACTCTTCCCAGACCGCGGTGCGCAGGGCACTTACATTGTGCATGCAGCGGCTTTAAAAGCCCGATTTATTCCTACTTAACGCGGGTGTTCTGAGCGCTGGCTGGGTCTGGGCTCCTGCATTCCTGGGACAGGTTTCGAGCACTGCAGGGTCCTCTGAAGGAAGGTAACCTGAGCGTGCTGGCTCCTGTGCACAGGGCGGTGGTAGCCGGTGGATGCTGAGGAGACGGTGGAGGCGGGAGGGCCCATGCAGCGGTGGGGCCGGCCGGGGCGCAGCGTGGCAGCGGGAGTTGCCCCTGCTGTTGCGGTAGAGCAAGGTCCTGAGGGCGGGGAGGCGGGAGCCAAGGTGAGGGCCCAGCTGTCGGGAGAGAAGCTGGCAGGGCCAAGCTGGCCTTGGCCGTGGCAGCCAAGGGGACGCATGAGGACAAGGTGCAGGTGCAGGCAGGGCCCGCAGAGCTGTGCGGATCAGGCTCGGCGCTCACGCGTCTCTGTGAGTGACAGCCGCGCGGCAGAGGACGGAGCCGATGGTCTTGCTTGACAGGATCCTCAGGGAGAGGAGGAGGGCGGAAGGGCTCGGGGTTGAGGTGGAGAAGGAGGCCAAGGAAGACCCAGCGCGCCGGTGCGGGGAGGCAGTGCTGCCCGGCCCAGGCCCCACAGGGGGAGCAGAGGCGGTAAGCTAAGGCACAACAGCGGCTCTCGCAGTTCAGGGATGACAGTCCGCGGGCTTAGGTCTGTGTGAACATGTCAGGGGCTCGCGTTCCACCATAATCAGTTCAAATGTCACAAGTTCCGCAGGTGACCAGTTCGTGGTTAGATAAACTAGCGTGGAGTTCAGGTGAGGGACATGTGTGTGAATACATAGAAAGATAAATCAAGGTCCATATGGCTACCCTCACGTATACAGAAAGACAGACGCCATGTACGTATGCGAAATGTGTAACAGCTATAGTGTGCCGTTTGCCCTTGACGGCGGGTGTCCCTGAATAGCTGCTTTCTCTGGTTTGGTATCACAGAGCCAAAACCAAAACTGAGTGCTGAATAAAGTTTACGTGCGACCAAAAGCCAGAGAAGCAGGAACCCAGCTCCGCCGCAGCTCACCCTCGGGGGTTGCAAGTCAGCTTAGGGCGTGATCCTAGAGGCGGGTTGTGGGAAGGGTGCGTGCGTCTTTCCTGGGGATAGATGAGGCGCCACCTCTGTCCCCCCCTTTCCTGGGCTGCTGTTTCCCAGCACAGGGACAGTGAAGCAGAGGTGCCTTCAGACTCGCAAAGGGGAGGAGGAGCCGGGGAAGTTTAGGGTGAGCTAACGCTGTATCGTAGTTCTGGATAAAAGCTTTCTCCAGTGAGCCGCGTGTCTGCACGCAGAGCTGAGTGGAAATCTCACAGTGCCGTGCAGGGCACAGCCATGCTCACACCTGGCAGGGCTGTGACGTCTTCCTTTTACCCACGTTCCCTTCCTGTATCTCCAGGACTGAGTGAGGAGTCACAGTTCAGCCTTGCAGTCTTTCAGTCCTTGAAAAGTGGCCCGGGCAACCCTTACCATCCCAACCCAGGCATCAGAGTTGTTGTCCACAGCTCAGATTGGGGACAGTAATGAGGCATTGCTTCTTCCTTGGAGGTTAAAGATTTTCTTAGGACAGTTAAGAAAAAATGAGAAAAGGGCTGCTTGGCTTTCCTTTGGAAATGGTGGGTAGGCGGTGACAGAAGTGATGTGCAGATGACACACAGCTGCTGGGACGCCCCTGAGTGTCTGCGGAAGAGAGGAGCAGGGAGAGGCATGGAGCCCACGATACCCAGGAGGGCGGTGCTTGGGGTGACAGGAAGTAGCCACAGGGGCTGTGACGGCTCACGCGGGCACTCCTAGCAGGCAAAGGAAGGAAGGGGTCACGAAGCAGGTGGAGTGGTGTCACGTGGTGACACTGAAGTCTCTCAAATGACTTCACTTCGTGAGTGAGGGGAATGAAGCCATGGTAGCACCCCATCTCAGGTCAGGACGGGGCGGGGCCTGATCCACACCCAGGGCCACAGCTCTGATGCTGGTCTCTGCCCAGCATGTGCCACTCCAGAGCGTTGGCCTGAGGCGTGTGCTCTCTGAGTTGCATTGTCCTCTCCTTCTCCCCAGGGATACCCTTGCAGTCCTCTATCTGGGCAGCACCAGGAGCTGTGACTCCCAATGGCAGTTCTGTGACCATCTTCTGCAGGGTCCCTCCAGGGGTTACAAGGTTGTATCTATTTCGTGGGAAGCCCAGTGACAGGTGGCAAGACATCAACCCTGAAGGAGCCCAAGATGTGGCTGAGTTCCCCCTCCACAATGTGATGCCCACGAATGCAGGCACATACCACTGTGTCTACTGGAAGCGAGGAGTCTGGGCAGGATTCAGCGAGTCCCTGGAGCTGACTGTGACAGGTGAGGGGTGGCCCAAGGACACTGTCCCCTTGGATACTTTATTTTTTGGTGGAACCAGGGATTGAACTCAGGCCCTTGTGCTTGCCAGGGAAGCACTTATTCCACTGAGCTGTCTCCCTGGCCCCCCTTGTACACTTAATGTCCACCTCACTGGCCCAGATCTTCTGGATCACATACGCTCCCAGTACCCTTGTCCCCCATCTGTCAGGGTCTGGGCTCCCTCTGTGTCAGCTGTTTTCCAGGATTCCTTAGACAGGGGACTGGGGAGCCCAGGAGTGTACCCCATGAGGATGGACATAAGCCTGCCCTGGTCACAGGAAATAAGGGAAGCGTGTTTTATCCTTGCTGTGCCTGTAAACTATCTAGGGCTGAATTTCTTCCCTGCTTCATCCTTGCTTCTGTTCAGACCAGAAGAATAGTGGCGTTATTTTAATAATATCCTGTACCCTTCCAGGCATCTACAAGGACAAACCCTCCCTGACTGCCTACCCAGGGCCCCGGGTGGCCCTGGGAGAGGACGTGACGCTCCTGTGTCAGGCAGCCCATTACTATGACGACTTCATTCTGTGCAGAGACAGAGGCGCTTCCCTCCCCCAGGACTGCTCACGCCAGGCGCACGGCGTGTTCCTCCTCTCCTCGGTGAGCCCAGCCGAAGCTGGGACCTACAGGTGCTACGTGTCTCACAGAGTGTACGGCTGCCTCTGGTCCCTGCCCAGTGACCCTCTGGACCTTTCCTTTACAGGTGAGTAAAGGCTGAAACTGGCACCATGGTCCCGGTCCCAGGACCTCTCAGTGTGTCCAAGGAGGTGTTTTCAGCTCAGGAATGAGGGCCACTTCCTGTGTTATGACAGTGTACATGGACACATGTCATGCTGGGCCTTCACTGTACAGTCACCGAGACTGCGGAGATCAGGGCTGGAGTCCTCACTTAGGACACCTGAGTCCCCATCTGTTTGTCTCCTAGCAAAGTAGTGATGCTGGCCTGTGTGAATGAGCCTGACTCCTTGAGTCCTGGGCGGGCTGGATGGTCAGTGACTGAACGGTGCCTCGGAGAGGCCCTGTGATCATGCCTACAGTCCTGTGAGGTCCTGCGACAGTGTGCAGTGGGGCTGCTCCTGCTTTTCTGAGTAGGCTTTCTGTTCCGGCTTGATCTAGATATCCCCGCAAAGCCTCAGGCGGGCACGGGGGGCCTTCTGAGAGGTGTCTGGATCTGGGATGTGAGGCTGGCATTAAAGGTGTGGTTACTAAGCCAGTCCACTGGTTGGCGTGGCGCTGCCCCAAGCCTGGAAGCCTGGATGGAGTACGAGGGGAGAAGATAGTCAGGGTGAGAATCCTACCAATCAACTGCTAAGAAAGAAGCTGCTGAGGTCCTCTGCGGGCTTGCTTTCACCTGCTGCCTTGCTGTGGACTTTTTCTCCTCTGTGATGCCTTTTACCACGTCATCCTGCCTTGCCAGCAGTCAGCTATGAATGGAAACCTCTATAAACTGTGAGCTGAACAAAGCTTTCCTCCCTTAACTTGGAGAGTCAGGTATTCTGTCCCAGCAGTGAGGAAGTCATTAAGCCAATTTCGCACTCCTACTGTAGGGGCCTAGTTAAGGCTGGACAATGGTCTTTTATGTTGACAAGCGACAGGAACTGCACAGGCAAACAGCATGGTGGATGTTGATGTGCACAGGTGAGGGTTTGGATGTCAGAGGAAGGCGTAGGTGTTGGTAATGATGGGCAGGTGCCTCACTGTATCTCACTAAAGTGGTGAGTACAGCCCTAAGTCTTATGAGAAGGCTGAGCATAGTAAAGATTAACCGTGAAAGCTTTCCAGTGTGCACGGTACTATGGATTCTTGAATATACATATAAAGTTCAGAAAGTTCTTCTTGAGCTCACAGAAATCCTCCTGCTGTAGGTCCTCCCATGCTTGTGTTATAGGCATGGGCTACCAGCACCTGGCCACAGATGACCACATGACTTTTTTCCTTGAGTTCATTTATGTGGGGCATTGTGGCTCTTGACTTGAGAGTGTTGAACCTTCTCTGCATTCTTGTAATCGGTCATGGCATGTGATCTTTGTATGTGTGGCTGCCTTCAGCTTGTACGTATTTGATGGCGGGTTTCTATATCTCTGTTCATTAATGATATTTGTCCATAGTTTTCTCTTTTGTTGAGTCCTTCCCTTTTTGGGATCAGAGAGATACTTACTTCATAGGATGAATTTGATAATATTCATCCTCTTTGTATTTTATGGTATAGTTTCATAAATGCTAGCATTAGTTTCTTCAAAGTTTTGGTGAAATTCAGTGTGGTCTTTTGCTCTTCTTTCTGTTTCATTAGTTGTTGTTGATTTAAGTTTTTGATATCCTCTTAGCTCATGTTGTGCATCCTGGAAATTATTTTTCTTCTAGATTTTCTTACTAACTAGAATAAGGTTTTCAAAATAGTCATTCATGATTCTCTGGATTTCAATACTTTTCTTTTTTTTTGTGGTACCAGGGATTGAACTCAGGAAATGGCCCTTGCCCAGGCAGGCACTTGTGCCACCGAGCTGCCTCTGGCCCTCAGTAGTAATTTTTATAAATAGCCCTTTCACCTCTAATTTAATCAAATTGGATATTCTCTCACTTTTGGCTAATTTGGCTGAGTGTCCTTGTTGATAATTTCAAAGA
This sequence comes from Octodon degus, assembly GCF_000260255.1. NCBI lineage: Eukaryota > Metazoa > Chordata > Mammalia > Rodentia > Octodontidae > Octodon > Octodon degus. Next base: position 627,592 of record NW_004524896.1, read on the forward strand.
ACCAACTTGTTTCACGGATCATTTTTATTGTTTTCTCAAGTTCATTGTATAATTTAGCTGTGATTTTACTGTTGCTTCTAGTGGTTTCAGCGTCAGTTGTTGCTGCCTTAATAAGAATCTGAGATACATCATTAGATTGTTTATTTGTGATATCTTTGATATTTTAGTATAGGAACTCATGCACCCCTGAATGTCTTTTTTAGAATTCCTTCACTGTATCCAACAGATTGGTTGTTTCTATTTTCATTTGACTCTAGGATTTAAAATTTTTCTCCTTGATTTCTCCAATACCTACTGATTGTTCGGGGTATATTATTCAGTCTCCATGTGTTTTCATAGTCTCTGTAGGTTTTTTTTTTTTTT
>NW_004524896.1:628054-644815 GCF_000260255.1 Octodon degus
TTTTTTGGCAGAACCGGGGATTGAACTCAGACCCTTGCACTTGCCAGGGAAGCACTTATTCCACTGAGCCATCTCCCCGGCCCTGTAAGTTTTTTTTTGCTATTGATTTCCAGCTTCATTCTGTTGTGATATGATGAAATACAAGTAATCACTTCATTTTTTTCTATATTATTTATACTGGCTTTATGGCCTACTGTGGTCTATTTTTTTTTTTTTTTGTTGAAAATTCTATGTGCTTCTGACAAGAATGTTTGTTCCTCTGTTGTTGGGTGGAATATTTTATCTGTCTGTTAAGCATATGGATTTAGGATGTAGTTTAATTGTGATGTCTCTGTATTAAATTTTTTGGGATGATGTATCTTTTTGTGAAGTTGAGTTAAATGTAGCCATTATTACTGTATTGGTGAGTATGTTTCTTTTTCTTTTATTTTTTTTTTATTTTGTGTGTGTGTGTGTGGCCAGCTCAGCCCACCAGGGGGCGGGCTGGCTGGCATGTGGTGCTGGGGGATTTTCTAAGTAGGTGCTTTAGACCACTGCGCCATCTCACCAGCCCACTTTTGGTTTTCTGACGCTTGGTTCATCCCTAATTCTCACTTGCTAATGTAGTCTTCCAGCATTGTCTTTTTTGAGACAGGATCTTGCCGTGCAGTTCAAGCTGTCCTTGAACTCACTGTGCATCCCAGGCTTCCCTTGAACACATGGTGTCCCTCCTGCTTCAGCCTCCAACTGCTGAGATTACAGGCCTATGCCGCTGTGCCTGCCACTCATGTACTCTTCCAGTGAGATATATCTTCCCCTCTGCTCTCTTTCTCTTCTATTTCGGTTAGAATTTCTGTCTCTTCTATGATGCTGGTTTACTCAGAAGGAATTTCCTTTGTTTAGGTTTATTTTTGGAAAATTCTTATTTCTCTCATTCTGAAAAAAATTGCTTTGCAGGATATAGTAATTTACTATGGCAGATACCTTCTGTCAGGCTTTGAAATACTTCCTACTTTCTTCTCCTGGCCCTTTGTGTTTCTGCTGAGAAATCTGTTGTTTCTCTGACGGAATTGCTGTGACAAGCAATTTGATATTTTTTTCTGGAGCCTTGGAGATTCTTACGTTGATCCGTGATCTGGATATTTTGACTTCAGGATGCGATGGAGGAATTTTTTTTCCTGATCATGTCCTTTGGCTGTTCAAAACTGTCCCTTGTACCTCTACATTCACATCTTTCTGAATTTTGAAATTTTCTGTTATTATTTCAATAAATAAGTTTTTAATGCATGTAGCCTGTACCTTGGCTCTTTCTTTTCCAAACATAGTAAGCTTCATCTATTATAAATATTCCTTGTGTCACAGCTGAGTTATGGTCCTGCAACCAGGTTGTGCAATGAATTGGTCACTGAACGAAGAGCTGTGTATAGTACGCACGTTACAATACTCAGAACAAAGAAACGGTCAAAGGAAACTCCAACTGGATGACTTAGCTTTTATTTGTACAGCTCTTATGTTCAGTACTGCAATGTATAGCAGAACATAAAGCTATAGTGCTGTACAGTACATCGGTAAAAATGATCTGCATCTTCTTTGAGCTTGGTGATCATTTTTACAATTATTCTTTTGAATCCCTTGTCTTCTATTTTGTCCATTTTGGTATCAGTTAGATTTAGCTCCTGTAGAAGTATGAAGGTTTTTTTTTTTTTGTAGTCATGATACCTTGTTTATGTATGTTTTTAATGTTTGTATGACTTCTGGAATGAAGATCTCCTTTTTTTTTTTTGAGAAATCTTTCTTAGGGAGCAGGCTTCTTTTGAAGATGTGTCCTGGGATATTGGCCTGTTGTGTAGTGTTCAATCTAGTTTGGTGAATTCAGTCCTGCAGTCTCTCCATCACTGATGAATGAGGTTGACACTTGCCCAAAGTGTTGGAGTCTAAATGACCTCCTCTTCCTGTGTGTCTCATGGAGTGTGGCTCTCCTGGTGGGCACAGCTTGTATCTTTTGATAGCGGAGTATGCGGGCCAGATGGCCCATGTGCACATTTCTCTAATTTTGCCAGGACACTGTGCTGCTAAAGGTTATGAGTCTAAACTTGCTAGGAGGATCTTTCATTATTATAGTGACTCCAAAAGTTGTGCCGTTTTTCTCTGGTCTTGGCTTGACATCTTGTGCCTGTTTTGGGGACAGCTAATTGATGGTGGTTTTTATTTCCTTGCTTTTTTTTTTTTTAGGTTGAATTATCTGCTAAGGCTAGGGTCCTGGGAAAATTTAACACCTTGCTTTACTTCCTTTGGGTTAAAAATATCATTTTAATGGTTTTGCATTAGAACCCAGTTGTGGTCTTTATCTTACTCTCTAGTTGTGCATGGCCCACACATTCTTTTTGTTTGAGACAGGGTCTTGCTATGTAGCCCAGGCTGGCTTCAAACCCACAGTGATCCTCCTGCCTCAGCCTCCTGAGTGCTGGCATGACAGGCATATGCCACCACACTTGGCTAGCCCCGGCACTCTTGGTATGTATTCCACTGTGTATCCATGATGCCTCACATGGAAAAAGCCACGTTCTTTTCATGGCGGCAGTGTGGGTGTGACAGCTGCCCAAATCAACATCCCGTTTGGATTCTGTGTGGTTTATATTTGACTTTATTCTTCAGACTACAGCATGGAGAATGTCATCCGGTTAAGCCTGGCTGCCCTTGTCCTGTTAGTCCTTGTGGCTTTCTTGAAGGATACCTGGAAGAGCAGAAGAGGCCTGGAAGACGCAGCCAGGACGCTCCAGGCTGGGAGAAGCACCATGCCTTCCTAGTTCTCATCAAAAGTGCTGAAATGCAGAATCTGGAAGGATGTGCAACCCATTGATTCGGTGTTCTGTGTTCAGGATGGCGCAGAGCCCCATAGTTCTTTCCAGATTTTAATATTTCTTGATTTTTATTTTTTATTAGCTCTTGTTTGCAGCACATAATGTTTACATTCCTTGTGACAAGTTGGTACATAAACAGAAGGCATCTTAATTCCTTTTACGTTCCACCGTTGCCCTCCCCCTTCCCACTGTCTGTTCCCTTCCCCTTGACAAAAGACCTGTCTCCTGTTTGTTTTCTTAAAGTTTATTTGTGTGTGTGTGTGTGTGTGTGTGTGTGTGGCCAGCTCAGCCCACCAGGGGGCGGGGCCGGCTGGCATGTGGTGCTGGGGGATTGAACCGCAGTCCCTGTGCTTTGCTAAGCTTGTTCTAAGTAGGTGCTTTAGACCACTGAGCCATCTCACCAGCCCCTGTCTCCTGTTTCTTAGGGCCTATCTTTCATTTTGCTGTTTACTTATCAGTGTGTTCCTTTGAGATTTTGTAGCTGCTTGGAGGCGTGGTTCTCCACACACCAGTGTTTTCTCCTGTTTGTCTCCTAGCTTGTACCTGATGATGCTCTCGGGTGCCCGTTTCTCCATCCTGCTTTAGTCTGTGCCACTCTTTCTCCAGAAAACGCCTTTCATATCCTCCCAATTTTCTGTGCTTCCCCCACTCCATTTTCTTCCTAGGTCTCCCTTATCACCCCCGAGGATGCTGAGACTCCTCCCCACCTTCAGCGTCAGGTTTGTCAGAATCCAGCTCCGGCACGAGGAGCAGAATCGATACTTAGAAAGCCTCCGTGTCCCTGCTGACTGAAGCATCTGCTCAGGCAGAGTGCAGCGGCTGGAGTTCCATCCCAGCTTGGCGTGCTGGCCCTGCCCAGGGGCGCGCTGAGACAGTGATTGAGACTGGGCATGGTGGCGTGTGCCTGTAATCCCAGCTCTTGGGAGGCTGAAAACAGGAGACTCACTAGGAGTCCGATCTGTGTAGTGAGACCCTGTAGACCCTGGACTAAATTAAAAAAAGAAAGAAAAGAGCTACACACATGCACACACACACGCACACACACAACCCTGTAGTCTTGGAGGGTGGATTCTCCAAGTGGCAGAGCTCCTTTCTGATCCTATGTCTGGGTACCTGTTTCTTTTTTCTTTTGGCAGAACCGGGGGTTGAACTCAGGCCCTTGCGCTTGCCAGGGAAGCGCTTATTCCACTGAGCCATCTCCCCGGCCCTGGGTACCTGTCTCTTGTATCTGCATTTGTCTGAGTGGTTTTCCTCCCCACCTATCCATTTTTCTCTTCCCGTTTCCCGGTTTTCTGCCCATTATGGACTCCAGTCCCTCTCCGCTGGGCTTTTCTCTGGTGGTGTAGCAGAGAAGCAGAAGGAAAAGAAGTGGGAGGCGGAGTCTCTGTTAGCTCCGAAGACAAGGAGAGGATTGACAGCAGGAATATGGGGCAATCCTCTGAGCTGAGGCAGTGGAAGGCTGAGACTTCATCGACTTTTGCTAGGGGCAGAGTTTGAGGGGCAGGTGCAGTGACACCTCAGGAGCTGACTGGGGGCTCCCTGTGGCACAGGAAAAGGTATCCAGGACTGGGGTGGAGAAGAAGGAGCAAGCGGTCATTGGGAAGATAAGCTCTGGCTCTTGGCCTCAGCCATGTATGATGACGACCATAATAATTCAGCGGTTTATACTCGGGCTGGAGCCTTTCACTCCCCGCCGCCTTTCCCTAGCCACACGCCTCCCCCGTGCCCCACCCTGTGTCGGGGCTGGAGCTGCCCCTTGTGTTTTCCACCTGCACCATCCCATACTCACCCCCATCTCAGATGGCCAGAGCGCCCCTCCTGAGTGCAAACTCAGTGGACAAGCAGACCTTGCTGCGCTTTGCTGGGACAGGAGCGTCTCAGAGATGCTTTGCGGGGCTGGCGTGGGAAGCATCTCAGCACCGCCAGCTGAGACCTGCCCGACTCCCTCATGCTGCTGAGAGTAGGGCGCTGTGGGCACCGGCACAGTGACCAGCAGGGTGGTCTCACAGGTTCAGGGTGCCATGGGAAGGCATCAGACGTGGGGATGTGCAAGGAAGTAGCTAGGCGTGCCCTCGTGGATTCTGCTTGAATAAATAATTTAGTGTTGAATTCTGCACTCAGTTGTTCTGTTTTTGCAGTTCTGGGTCAAATTTGGAAGATTTTTCAGGACTTAAGAAAGAAATCAGAGAACAAAGCAAAGTTTGTTGACTTTACCTTGAAGTCACTTTCTTGTCACGAAAGGGAGAAAGGTGTGAAAATGTTAATCAGATCATACCACGCCACGTACTAACTACTTGTTCCAAGAATGAGGAGACAGCTGGTGGTGGTCGCTGAGGTCCTGGTGGAGGTGGTGGTCGCTGAGGTCCTGCTGCAGGGTGACTGTAATGTGATCCCCCTGTTTGCTTTGTGGGTGCATGATCCCAGAACACCTCCAGCTGGATGAGGCATTGCCCAGGGATTAGGCCAGTGTTGTACCCTGTCAAAACTGACTCCATTTTGTTGCCCTTCTAACCTCACCAAGTTCCTGTTCTGTATGTGCCAACCCCTCCCAACTCCTCACCCCTTGATTGCCAACTCAGATTCCTCCCAACGCCTCACCCCTTGACTGCCAACTCAAATTCCTCCCAACTCCTCACCCCTTGATTGCCAACTCAAATTCCTCCCAGTGCCTCGCCTCTTGATTGCCAACTCAAATTCCTCCCAATGCCTCACCCCTTGATTGCCAGGTCAAATTCCTCCCAATTCCTCACCCCTATGACTCAAGTCTTATGATATCTGCTCCCTAAACCTTATCTCAATGAACTCTGTATGACTGCCAGCTCAGCACCTTCACCCCACAGGACCACCCCATGAACTAATGACCCTGCCACTTGTTCCTCTCCACCCCTCCCCTATTTCTGCAGTTTTCAAGCTGAAATACCGATTCTTGTTAATGCTCGGCGCGCCTCTTTGCACCTTGCATTGAGACCACCGCTGGGTACCAGCTAAAATAAAGTGCTTCTTTTAACTTTTGGACTTGCCTCGTTGTCATCTGATTTTTGAGTTACAACAGCCAGCACGCACAGAAGTGTGGCTACGGGTGGCTGTTCCTTCCCATCAGAGCCGAGGGGTGAACACTCCCGTGGGCTCCATTGCTGAGGCGGAGTGGGCAGCGGGCGCTCAGCCCTGCACGGGATTCACACTGATCTCCACCTGGAGGCCTGGGGTGTCTGTGGGTGCGTGCTCAGGCGCAGGTTGGGCCCAGGGACATTCCTGAACCTCGTCTGTCAGCACCAGCCAGCCCTGCATTTCTGGGGATTCGAGGGCAACTGCCTGTTGGCTCCCTGCATAGAGCTGTGTGAGGTCAGCCCCCACGTGACGTCCAGATTACAGCCACGGGGTCGGCTTGCTCTCCCCAAAAGGCTTTAAAAGTGCCTGCGAACTCAGACTCCGAGCAATGTCCGGTCTTGCTTATTGCCCTCCTTCCTGGGGTGCTGTTGTCCTGCACTCCTCTTACCCTCTCCGGTGAAGGTTTCGCTTTGGATGTTTTGTCCTTTATCCCCACAGCTGGTTGGACAGCCTAGGCCAGGCGTGACCTCTCTGCAGACACAAGCGCGGGTCCTACATCTAGAGCCACAGTCCTCCTCTGGATGCGGTTGCCGCTCTGGGGCTGGGGCTCTTCCTTCCTGTTGGTTTTTGTGCAACTTGACTGCGAGGTTGCATCCTAGAGCTTTCCTGGGGAGTGGGAAGTGAGGGTGTTGAGCCTTTCTTGGAACTGAATCCGTTTTGTAGAAATGAAGACTTCCCTGAGTGAAGAATGGCAGCAAGTCAAATGAATTACCACGATAGGAATAAGCGTCTTCACCACATGGAGAGACGTGTTGCTGGATCACACTTTTAACAGAAAAAAACCTTGCAAAATGAATCATGTGTATTTTTACAACACAAAATATTCTATTGAATTCTTTTCATAAAAATGTATGTTATGTGTCACAAATATTTATTTATTTTTTAAAATTTTTATTCATTTTAATGAGAAAAAGGTAAACTAGCAAAGAAACAGTTTCAAAACAGGTTAGTAGTCTGTTTAGAATAATTAATACACTGCATGTTGTTGATTTTGCAGTCCTTATTCAGAGGACCAGATGCAGATATGATTTTTTTATATTAATTTTATTGAGAAAGAACTCACAATGAAACAGTTTCAAAACAGGTTACTAGCACAGTTATAATAATACATTGCATATTGTTGTCTTCGTAGTAGTTATTCAGAGTACAGGATGCAGACATGATATCTTGTCTAAACACTATTGGTTCAGAACTTTCTTCTCATTGAACTAAGAGAAAGTAGCTGTATATCTATGTTATTTTGAATATAGTTATATGTATATTTCACTACAAAATGAACGTTCATTTATATCCCCCTTTTTTGTTTTTGTTTTTGTCAGAGATGGGTATTCCATTGCCATTCATAAACTGTAGGTGCATGAATTCAGCAGAGTACTCCAACATGTTCCAGTAGTCTGTAACAGTAGTGGGTTATCCTCATGACTGGCCATGTCAGAAGTTGTTGGCTTGAGCCGTTTACAGCTCAGCATATTAATAGGGCTTTTCTTTTTATACCTAATTTTTATACTTTTCTGTTGGATGGTAAAGACCAAGATCAAGCAAGACCTATTTAACAAAAAATTTAACTTTTGTATCTGACAAGGTCAGTCAAATCCCCTCAGGATTTACCCTGAAACTCTGTACAGCAGTTTGTATATCTTTTGTCAGTGTCAGCCATGTGGATGAGTCATGGCCATTGCTTGACCAGTTCGCTCTCTGTGAAAGCCTGAGAGAAAGTTTTCTCTCTATGTGACTTTCCTTAAGCACTCTATGTCGTCAATCACTTTCCTCTGTGGCCTCATAATCTCCTTGATCAGAAAATTTGGGTCACCACGGAACTACAGGATGTTAGAGTACAGGTTGTCTTATGTCTTGAGTCCTAATTGACCTTGAAAGGCTAGGGCCAAAATGTTGCCTATCCTTGTAGCCTTTCTTTTTCCCTGATTTTTTTTGTCTGCAAGCTTAAGTTGTTAACCCACCAGAAGAGAAGCTTAATGATATTATTACCCTAAAATATAAGCTATTGAGCTTAACATCAGTGTCTGTCTGAATATCAAATGCCTTAGACACAATATGGAACAGGTATTTTCTGTCAGACATGATATCTTGTCTAAACAATATTAGTACTAACTTTCATTTCATTGAACAAAGAGAAAGTAGCTGTATATCTATCTTTTTTTTTTTTTGTGGTGGAACTGGGGATTGAACTAAGGCCCTTGCGCTTGCCAAGGAAGCACTTATTCTACTGAGCTATCTCACCGGCCCCTAGAACCACATATAGCAGCATGTAGATCTTCTGTCAGTGTCAGCCATCTGGATCAGCCATGGCCATTGCTTGATCAATTTGCTCTCTGTGAAAGCTTGGAGAAATTTTTCTCTCTAGTATCACAAATATTTAGTGAGAAGTAAGATAAATTTTTAAAATGCTAAAGGAAGAACAGATAGTCAAGAGTTTACTTATTCCCCAAGTTCAATGAAGACACCTGACACTCGAGTGAATTAAAATTTCTATTCCAAAGTCTCTAGACGTGGCCCCATGCAGAAAATTTGTTTGGACAGCATCCTTGGTCTGCAATCATGCCAGAGAAACTTCCTTTATAAAACACATTGTTGAGGGACGATTGACATAAAAGGAGTGGCGCATGGCTAACGATGGCTTCTTACTCTTTTATTTATTTATTTGGTACAGGGTCTTGCTATGCAGTTCAAACTTGTAGTGATCCTCCTGTCTCAGCCTCCCCAGCCCTGCAATTACAAGTGTGCACCACCATGTCTGGTTTGGTGCCACACGAGGTGCCCGGGTCTTGGCACGTGCCAGGCAGACACCTGGACCACTGAGTTATCTTCCCAGCCCCAGTATTCACATCTTGATGAGATCTCAGAGAAGCATATTCTGTGCCACCTGCACCTGCAGGGACACCCATGACCTGTTAATATCTAACCCAACTTTTCATTTTCTTAGGCTTTCACTTCATTTATTTATAAAAAACCAGAAGAGCTATTTTCTTAGCAAATTTCAAGCATGAGAAAAGGGCACTGTCAGCATTAGGCAAAAGGTTTTCAAACGTGCCAGAGAAGTTTCCCTGACAGAATCCATCTGCTACAAAAGTGTGAGGCCCCAGACACCTCCACTGGCCATACATCCCCTCCTTGATAGTCTCAGATTCAGTTTCTTCCTGTAGCAAACCCTGAATCCTCTCACGCTGTAGTGAATCCCACATGTGTGAGGTTCATTTTCCTGGCTGCACGGCTCATCCTTGTCTCTAGTGACGTCATCTTCCTACAGATGTGCACAGCCCATGGGCAGAGTCACTGTGGCTGGAAGCTCAGGCCCGAAACCCAGAGAGGAACTCGGAGATGCCGACTAGGCTGACAGTCAGGGCCTGGCCTTGTGCAAGAGCTGCTGCCTTCCTGTTTAATAGCTGATCTCATCACGCTGTGGCAAGGACCGACCCCCAGGCTGTGTTTCCCTGTTGTCCCCAGTGCCAGTGGGCGAACCACACACTGAACAGTTGTGTAGACCTAAGCTGGGGCAGCACCATGGCCGCTGGCCTCGCTCTGCTGCTGGGACTTGGTGAGCCCTCCAGGGAAGTGAGGTGGGCAGTGGGAGGGGAAGGGCTCCTCTCCTCATGAGGCTCTCCCTCTGTGAGCTCCATCAGGGGTTAGAGGAGCCCCTGGGCTCCCTGACCCCACTCTGTGTCCTGAGCCCAAGGCTGGGGGTCAACATGTCCCAGGTGGACGCCTCTCATGGGTTTCTTGTTCCAGTGGCTGCCCTGGAGGAGGTGACCTGGGCCCACAGAGGTGAGTTTCTCTCTGTTCAGTCCTGGCAGCTGTGAGTGAGGCAGGGCTGAGGGGCTGAGGGCGCTGGGCTGAGGTGGGAGGAGCCTGCTCTGTACTGCCATCCACACCCTTCCTCTGTGGGTCACCAACAGTGCCCGTGGCACACGCAGGCGTGATGCACTGGGAATGCGGCTCAGGCCAGCAGACTGGGCACAGGACCTGGGTCCTGAGGAGAGGATGGCCATGGTTCCCGTGAGACTGTGAGCCCCGCATTTGCTGTCTGGAGGGAGTCTCCTGAGTGCCTTGTGCTCAAGAGCTCTTCCTGGCCAGGGCTCCCTCAATCAGGACATGGAGTTAAGGTAAAATGCCCAGTCCTATGTGCTTCTGCTCTGTGACCTTCTCCGCAGGAAAATTTTGCCTTTGTCACCCAGTTTCTGCTCTCAGTAGCAGAACAACATGGTGCTTATCAGTGGACACAGAAAACAGATGGTGAAATCCTCTGGGCCTTGCTGCTCTAAGTGGTCACACGGCGGCTGCAGCTGCTGGCTCAGGTCATGAGCTTCTGTTTTCTCAGGGCCAGTATTGTCAGCTGTGTCTGTGAGATACTCACTTTCCCTAACGCATGTCCAGTGCAAAGTCCATTCCCACTTAGTGCAGATGATGGGACCTACCTGTGACCCCAACATCGCTATGTGTGTTTGACAAATCTGACAACTCGCCCTGTGAAAGAAATGAGAAGAAGCCATTGGTCATGTTAAAGTGCTGCGTTAGTAGAAGTTGGACACTTGGGAGAAGTGTGAAGGCAGAAGGGCAGAGAGCGTACCAAGGAGACAGCTGCAGGGAGGTTGGGCGTAGGGTGTGGGAGGGGTGTTTCCTGTGCTGTGGTAGAACAATGGAAGGGGGCAGGCTGGAGCCACTGTGGGAACACAGGAGTTGGGGAGAAACTGGAGACAATGACGTGGACTTGCTCAAGGGTGAAGCATGTCTAGCAAGGGCCATGTGAGGAGGATGAGGTAGGAGTGCGGTTAGCACCCACTGGGATGTGTGGAGCAGGGTCAGCGCTCACGAGTCTCTGTCAGTGACAGCAGAGCCACTGCAGGCTGATGGCAGAAGGCAAAAGTGACATATGTATGTATTTATTTATTTTTTCCATAATTTTATTGAGAAACAAATAGCAATGAGACAGTTTCAAACCAAACTGGTAGGACACTTTTAATAATTAATGCATTGCATATATTCTTCCTACTGGTTAATTGCTGTACAAGATGTGGATATGGTATCCTATTTACAAACACTATTAGAACAAATCCCTCTATTCATTAAGAGAATGTAACTATATATCTATCCTAACCATTTTAAATGCACATACAAAATGGACATTCATGTGTATCCCCTTTTTTTGTTTAGTTCCTTTATTTGAATGTCATAGGTGTGTAAACTCAGCAAAATATTCTGAGTCCAGTAGTCCATAATAGTATTGGGTCTTCCACCTCTCTGTCTCTCAGGTGGATGCTTGTTCAAAAAGAAGGGGGTGGTGAATGAAGGCAGGAGAGAGGAAAAAGAATGTCGTGGGCCTGTCCTGCTTCAAGGTTGATTATGTTTAGATTTATGGACTTATGTGTAAACATAAGAATGACATAATTTTTATGCCTATTTTAAAAATATATTCTAATTTTTAAAAGTTTTTTCATCATATTTGGTAGGGACTTAAAGTTCAATATGTCAATATTTGATGAAAAATACCTGTTCCATGTTATGCCTAAGATGTTTGACATTCATACAGCAAGGTTAAACTTAACAGCCTAAGTTGTATGGTAATAGCAATAAGCTTCTCTTTTGTAGGGTTAACAACTTAAGTTTGCAGACCAAAATTAGAGAAAAAGGAGGGCCGCAAGGAAAGCCAACATTTTGGCCCTAGCCTTCCAAGGTCAATTAAGACTCAGGACATAGGAGAACTTGTACTGTTACATCATGTAACTCAGTAGTGTCCCAAATTTTCTGATCGAGGAGATTATGGGACCAAAGAGGAAAGTGATTGATGATGTAGAGTGTGCCTAAGGAGAGTCACATGGAGAGAAAACCTTCTCTCAGGCTTTCACAGAGAGCACATTGGCCAAGCAATGGCCATGACTCATCCACATGGCTGACACTGACAAGGTTCTACAATCTGAGGTACAGCATCTCAGGAGAAATTCTGAGGGGATTTCACTGACCTTATCAGACTGAACAACTGCAACTCTTGTTGAATAGGTCTTGCTTTATCTTTGTCTTAACCATCCAGCAGAAAAGTATAAAAACGAAGTATAAGAAGTAAAGCCATGCTGTTATGTTGAGCTGTAGGAGAATCAGGTCAACAATTTCTGACATATGTGTTTAAATGGGATCTGAGGCTCTTGGGTCAGGATGGGGCTGGGCAGGGATTGGATTGATGTGGAGGAAGATGAAGGGAGGCACCAGACGGTGGTTCAAGGAGACATAATTCCCACTGCGCCCAGGAACCTTGGAACAGCAGAGTGATGGGATAGTGGATCCCCGGGATTCCTTCCCAGGCCGGGAAGAGGAGGGAGAAGCCAGTACTGTGGTGCTCAGGAAAGACAAGGCCAGGCACACAGGCCAGGCTGATAACATGGCTGAGGGCTTTGAGAGTATTCAGCATCTGAAGTTTACACATAGTTACTCAGGTGTGGGTGGGAGGTGGCTGAACTGTTCTGGAGATCTGGCAATGGAGTTTATGTGTGTGTGTATTTGTGTGTGTGTATGTGTATGTGAGAGAGAGATACATGTGTGTGTATGTGTATGTCAGAGAGAGATACATACATGCATACATACATACATACATACATAGATGAATATACACTCACACAATGAGGGACACAAAGATGCTTCATGTCCGTGGTGAACTCTGAGGGGTGTCAGATAGGTATGTGGGTATCTAAGTGAATAGCTAAATGGGAGATGATAGCTGTGTGTGGAGATGAAAATATGCGCTCAGTCTGTCAAACATGTACAGATACTCGTGGAAAGAAAAACTCATATAACATAATTTAATGCCAAATTCGCTGAGCCCTCACAAGATTAATACAACTTACCTTTGGCCCCTCCAGTTGGCAGGAGTTCCCAGTGCTGGCCTTGTGCTTCCAGGCACTTGTTAGCACAGGGACCTGCTGACGTGTTCTGTGTACATGTGAGAAAATTGAAGAAGGAACCTGGTAGGTTTTAGTGGCAGCAGCAATGGCAGCGATGGTGGCGGTGTGGCAGAGAAGCAGAAATACTGGGCAGGGAAGCCTTGATTAACTCTGAAGACATGGAGAGGATCACGGACAGGGAGACGGGCAGATCCTCTGACCTGAGATGGGACCTTGAGACTTTATAAGGAGGGTGGAGTTTCAGGGGCAGGTTTAATGATAGACAAGGAGCTGATTGGAGCCCCACCTGCGTGTGTGTGTGTGTGTGTGTGTGTGTGTGTGTGTGTGTGAAGAAAAGGACATTGTACCCAGAACTGGAGTATGGTAGGAGGAAGTGTTCACTGGGAAGAGAAGCTGTTGTTTTGGGCGTCAGCCATGTTGGAGCAGGGCCACGATAACTTGGCAGTCTGTCCGTGGACCATAACCTACCAAAGCCTATTACTCTCCCCACACAAGGGTTTGGAGATGGCAGGAATCAGATGGGGAGCAGACTCTGCTGGTCCCAGCCCCTGAGTGGTGGCTTCTGGAAGCCACAGCAAGGGCTCCTGTCACAGGCTGGTGGTGTCACGGGCTGAAGATACATTCAGGCCTCATTTGGATGGGATAGAAACTCCTCCCCTGTCTGTTGTCACATGTCTGGGCAAGGATAGGCCCACAATCACACCCAAGGGGCCAGCTGAGATCCTGGGTGTGTCCCCAGCCTCAGCCTGAGTGGCCTGGGAGCCTTGGCGTCAGGCAGAGACCTCTCCTTCCCTCCCAGTGCTCGGGATCTGGTTCTGCTTCCAGGCTCATCCTCGCGTCCCTGCATCTGGGCGGTGCCAGGAGCCGTGCTTCCCCTGGATGCTTCTGGGAGCATCTTCTGCAGAGTCCCAGCAGGGGTGACTTCGTTGCGTCTATATCACGGAGTACTTCGAGAAATATGGTACGACAGAGACCTAGATGGAGCCCAAGATGCTCAGCAATTCTCCCTGCCGAAGGTGACAGACAATGATGCAGGGATTTATTCCTGTGGATACTGGAAGCAAGGGACCTGGTCCATATGCAGTGAGTCACTGGAGCTGGTGGTGACAGGTGAGGGCAACAGGGACACTGTGCTCCATGTAGCTCTCTGTGACCACCTCATTGGTCCAGTTGGGCCTAACCACAAGCCCTGCCTCTCTGCCCAGCTCTCGGGTTCTCCATCCTTCTCTGCTGCCTGTCACCACTGCTGCCTCTGACAGGTGGCTGGAGTCCCCAGGAGGCGCTTCACAGGCATTGACACCTCCTTATCTCAGGTCCTGGTTCCTGGGACATTATAAAGGAGGGATTTTGGGTTTAATCATCCTGATCCTTACTCTTTTGGAAGATGTGAGCTTCTTCTCAGATTCTTTGTTCTCTATCTGGCCACGAGAAATGCAGGGCTATTTTCATGATTTTCAACATCAGGCTCTATTCCCTTCCAGGTGTCTACAGGGACCAGCCTTCCTTGACTGCCCACCCAGCTGCCCAGGTGGCCTCAGGAGGAAACGTGACTCTCTGGTGCCAGCCAGTCCAGCGCTATGACACCTACATCCTGTGCAGGGGAGGAGGTTCCTTCCCCCAGGACTGTTCTCGTCAGAACCACAGCTCCTTCCTCATCTCTGCTGGGAGCCTGGACCAGAATGAGACTTACACGTGCTACGGCTCTCACGACAACCCCCAGTTATGGTCCCTGCCAAGCCACCCCTTTGTGTTTTCTGTCATTCGTGAGTGACTTTACTTTGTTTCAGGAGAAGTCTTCCTGGTGGGGCATCTCATGTGTGATCTGTGTTGTTACTGCGACTGGCCGTTGGTGGTGTTGTGTGCTGTGTCCCTCTCCCATCTAAACCACTCCTGTTCATTAACCCTGAACTTCAGTCCTCCTTACTACCACTGTGGCAGGTGGAAGGAAGTTGCTTTGACAAACAAATGTCTTTACTGTGTCACCGAGTCGATGCGTGTTCTGGTGACAATGCTGGGATGCAGTGTGAAAGGTGATGCAACACTCAGCTCCTTCCTGTGTCACCACAGTGGTCCCTCCCCCAGCTGTCCCTGCTTCTCTGTGTGTATGTGTGAGACAGTAAGAGCACCAACAGCACTGGTGACGGGAAGGTCAAAGGAATCTCCCCTGATTTCTTCATTCCAATTGATTTCCTGGGTAATTGTGTCACCTGCAGTGTTTTGAGATGATGCTGTGACCATGGTGGTGTCCTTGTGGGTATCAGGACAGTGGAGAGTGCAGGAGACTTTTATTGTGGATTTCCAAGAGGGACCTATGGTCCTGATGCTATGGGTCATGCTGGAAGGGACAGCTCCCATCTCATTGGTGAATAGGGCTGTGCTCTGGGGGTCTTAGCTTTTTCAGGAAACTGGGTCTTCTCAGGATCAAGGGCGTGCACATAGCCCAGGACTGGGAAGCAGAGGGACAGAGCACAGAGGCATGAGCTGGCTTTCCAGGTGCATTCTGGAAGCTTCTCAGGCACCTGAGAAGTAGAGAGCATGGATGGAGGAGGCTGGAACACAAGGTAGTAGAGGCAGGGAGGAATGGTAGGGAGTGAGTCGAGTGGATTTCTGTGGAGTAGGGCTGGGAGGTCCAAACATTTTCAGATGTTTGACAATGGGTGTTAGTCTTTTCACCCAGTCAAAAATGATCACATGAACCTCCTCTTCCTCCTCCTTCTCCTCTTCCTCCTCTTACCTTTTTGACACAGGTTCTCACTATGCAGTTTATGCTAGGTTTGAACTCACTATGTCCTTCAGGCTGGTCTCAAAATCGCAAGTATCCATGTGACTCAGCCTCCATTGTGCTAGGATTATAGGCGTGCCCCACCATGACCCCACTATTTTTTTCTTTGTGATTTTTACCCTGTGGAGCATTTGCCATCCACTCAGCATCTGCACAGCATCCTTGATGGACAGATCCCAGTGTCCATGTCCCTCTCGTGTGTCCATCCAGCCATCACCACGTGTCCTCTACACAGTGTCCATCACTAGTCCTTTCATTCAGTACCCAGCCCTCACGTGTCCTGCCTTCTGTCCTTCAAAGTTTCTCAATCCCAGACCCTCTTCACACTTCTCCTGCCAGCATCACCTGTCACCAGCTACAGGTACCTTCTCCCTAATGGCCTCCTCTTTCCATGTGGGCTCTTAAATATACTTATCAGTCACAAAAATCAGACTTTTACTGTTATTATTTTAAAATTACCTTTATGTCACTTTTTTATTGTCAACGTAATTTACTACAGGTCTCTCAAGTGTATATAAAACGTTTTAGTGCAGCATCTTACAAATAGTTTTTCCTTTAATATGTCACATTTTTGATAAACATAATGATCACACTCATGAGGGAATTTTTACCTGTACACGATATATCACAATTCAATATCTATCCTCCTCCCTTCTTTAAAACACTCTTCCTCTTCTTATTTGCAAAAGCTTTGCTTCAATTCTTCCTCTTATTGTTTTTCCCCATCCTTCTATTATCCCTCTCCTCCCCCTAGTTCCCATTTTGTTGGAAGTGTTCTTCCTAATTCCCAAGGTAGAGTGTACAGTTTGGTCCTTATTTATACTTTTTGCTTCTTACCTTAGAGAAACCATGGGAAATTTACTCAACTGTATCAGAATGATTGCACGTAAGTGTCTAAGCCCAGTCTCCAGAAGCAGCAGGACACGACTGGCTTGCCTGTCCCCCTGTAGGACTGTGTTGTGCTTAGACTGCCCCTGCTCAAGTTCTGGGCCAGGTTGGCCCTCCGCAGGGTTTACATTTCTTTTGAGAGGCACCACCCTTCCTGTGCCCTGTTCGCTCTTTGCCTTGACTTCTGAGGTCTCTGTGTTTCTTTTTTTTTTTTAATATTTATTTATTTTTATTTATT